>NC_053118.1:41353239-41363239 GCF_010015445.1 Perca fluviatilis
AAAACTGTTATATAAACTACTACTATAAAACAGATCTATATAAACTACTCTATAAAACAATCTATATAAACTACTACTATAAAACAATCTATATAAAACTACTATAAAACAGTCTATATAAACTACTACTGTAAAACTGATCTATATAAACTACTACTATAAAACAGATCTATATAAACTACTACTATAAAACTTTATATACTACTACTATAAAACAGATCTATATAAACTACTACTATAAAACAGATCTATATAAACTACTACTGTAAAACAGATCTATATAAACTACTACTATAAAACAGGTCTATATAAACTACTACTATAAAAAAGTCTATATACTACTACTTTAAAACAGATCTATATAAACTACTACTGTAAAACAGATCTATATAAACTACTCCTGTAAAACAGATCTATATAAACTACTATAAAACAGATCTATAAATATACTAAAAACTATTAAACTACTCCTTAAAACAATCTATATAACTACTCCTGTAAAACATCTATATACTACTACTTAAACTTTAAACTACTCTGTAAAACGATCTAATA
This sequence comes from Perca fluviatilis, assembly GCF_010015445.1. Classification (NCBI taxonomy): domain Eukaryota; kingdom Metazoa; phylum Chordata; class Actinopteri; order Perciformes; family Percidae; genus Perca; species Perca fluviatilis. The sequence goes on from NC_053118.1 coordinate 41,353,795, forward strand.
ACTACTACTATAAAACAGATATATATAAACTACTCCTGTAAAACATCTATATAAACTACTACTATAAAACAGATAATAAACTACTACTATAAAACAGATCTATATAAACTACTACTATAAAACAATCTATATAAACTACCCTATAAAACAGATCTATAAAACTAACTATCTATAAAATACTACTATAAAAAATATACTACTACTATAAAACAGATATATAAACTACTCCTTAAACAATTATATAAACTACTACTATAAAACAGATCTTATAAATACTCCTATAAAACTTATATAAACTACTCCTGTAAAACAATTATATAAACTACTCCTATAAAACAGATCTATATACTACTCCTGTAAAACAATCTTATAAACTACTACTATAAAACAGATATATATAAACTACTCCTGTAAAACAGATCTATATAAACTACTACTATAAAACAGATCTATATAAACTACTCCTTAAAACGTCTATATAAACTACTCCTGTAAAAGATCTATATAAACTACTCCTATAAAACAATCTATATAAACTACTCCTGTAAAACGATCTATATAAACTACTCCTGTAAAACGATCTATATAAACTACTACTATAAAACAGATCTATAAAACTACTCCTGTAAAACAGATCTATATAAACTACTCCTATAAAACTGATCTATATAAACTACTCCTATAAAACAGATCTATATAAACTACTCCTATAAAACAGGTCTATATAAACTACTCACTGTAAAACTGATCTATATAAACTACTCTATAAAACAGGTCTATATAAACTACTCCTGTAAAACTGATCTATATAAACTACTACTATAAAACAGATCTATATAAACTACTCCTGTAAAACTGATATATATAAACTACTCCTGTAAAACTGATCTATATAAACTACTACTATAAAACAGATCTATATAAACTACTCCTGTAAAACTGATCTATATAAACTACTCCTGTAAAACTGATCTATATAAACTACTCCTGTAAAACTGATCTATATAAACTACTCCTGTAAAACAGATCTATATAAACTACTCCTGTAAAACAGATCTATATAAACTACTACTATAAAACAGATCTATATAAACTACTACTATAAAACAGGTCTATATAAACTACTCCTGTAAAACAGATCTATATAAACTACTCCTGTAAAACTGATCTATATAAACTACTCCTGTAAAACAGATCTATATAAACTACTACTATAAAACAGGTCTATATAAACTACTCCTGTAAAACAGATCTATATAAACTACTACTGTAAAACAGGTCTATATAAACTACTCCTGTAAAACAGATCTATATAAACTACTCCTGTAAAACAGATCTATATAAACTACTACTATAAAACAGATATATATAAACTACTCCTGTAAAACAGATCTATATAAACTACTCCTATAAAACAGATCTATATAAACTACTACTATAAAACAGATCTATATAAACTACTCCTGTAAAACTGATCTATATAAACTACTCCTGTAAAACAGATCTATATAAACTACTCCTGTAAAACAGATCTATATAAACTACTCCTGTAAAACAGATCTATATAAACTACTCCTGTAAAACAGGTCTATATAAACTACTCCTGTAAAACAGATCTATATAAACTACTACTATAAAACAGATATATATAAACTACTCCTGTAAAACAGATCTATATAAACTACTACTATAAAACAGATCTATATAAACTACTCCTGTAAAACTGATCTATATAAACTACTCCTGTAAAACAGATCTATATAAACTACTCCTATAAAACAGATATATATAAACTACTCCTGTAAAACTGATCTATATAAACTACTACTATAAAACAGATATATATAAACTACTCCTGTAAAACTGATCTATATAAACTACTCCTGTAAAACTGATCTATATAAACTACTACTATAAAACAGATATAAATAAACTACTCCTGTAAAACTGATCTATATAAACTACTCCGATAAAACTGATCTATATAAACTACTACTATAAAACAGATCTATATAAACTACTACTATAAAACAGATCTATATAAACTACTACTATAAAACAGATCTATATAAACTACTACTATAAAACAGGTCTATATAAACTACTACTATAAAACAGATCTATATAAACTACTCCTGTAAAACAGATCTATATAAACTACTCCTATAAAACAGATCTATATAAACTACTCCTATAAAACAGATCTATATAAACTACTACTATAAAACAGATCTATATAAACTACTACTATAAAACAGGTCTATATAAACTACTACTATAAAACAGATCTATATAAACTACTCCTGTAAAACAGATCTATATAAACTACTCCTGTAAAACAGGTCTATATAAACTACTCCTGTAAAACAGATCTATATAAACTACTCCTGGTAGAGCAACGTTAGAACCATTTCCTTCTTTTCACATCCAATATCACACTAAAGAAATGTGATATATTTAGCAAACTCAACTTCTGTATGTATGAAAACAGGTAATGGTAATAACATAATATATAAATAACAAATATAGCCTTGCAGTATAAAGATATTTAAACACACACACACACAGGCCTGTTTGAATGTCAACAGTGAGTGAATTTGACAATTAATTTAGTTAAAATGGACATATGTCAGAATGACCGGCGTCCATTTTAACTAAATTAATTGTCAAATTAATGTCCATTTTATGCCGGTCAAATTCATCTCTAGTGCATCTCTAGTGGAAAGAGGAGTGTGATTGGTCTGTTAAAGAACGACATTTATGAATCACACATCAGACATTTAATGTTCAACTGATTTATTGTTTGTGTAAAAAAAATAAAAACATATTCTCTTATTTACATCGTATGTACACAACGAGTCACAACTATTATTAAAAATACTTTCCTCTGTTTCTATCCACAGAACCCAAAACACAGGCAGGAAACGGACATAAAACTGCTGAGTAACTGACAGGAAACTGCTGAGTAACTGACAGGACACTGCTGAGTCACTGTCAGGAATCTGCTGAGTAACTGACAGGAAACTGCTGAGTCATTGTCAGGAATCTGCTGAGTAACTGACAGGAAACTGCTGAATAACTGTCAGGAATCTGCTGAGTAACTGTCAAGGAAACTGCTTAGTAACTGTTAGGAAACTGCTGAGTAACTGACAGGAAACTGCTGAGTAACTGTTAGGAAACTGCTGAGTAACTGACAGGAAACTGTTGAGTAACTGACAGGAATCTGCTGAGTAACTGACAGGAAACTGCTGAGTAACTGTTAGGAAACTGCTGAGTAACTGACAGGAAACTGCTGAGTAACTGTTAGGAAACTGCTGAGTAACTGACAGGAAACTGCTGAGTAACTGACAGGAAACTGCTGAGTAACTGTTAGGAAACTGCTGAGTAACTGACAGGAAACTGTTGAGTAACTGACAGGAAAATGCTGAGTCACTGACATAAAACTGCTGAGTAACTGTCAGGAAACTGCTGAGTAACTGTTAGGAAACGGCTGAGTAACTGACAGGAAACTGCTGAGTAACTGACATAAAACTGCTGAGTAACTGACAGGAAACTGCTGAGTAACTGTTAGGAAACTGCTGAGTAACTGACAGGAAACTGCTGAGTAACTGTTAGGAAACTGCTGAGTAACTGACAGGAAACTGTTGAGTAACTGACAGGAAAATGCTGAGTCACTGACATAAAACTGCTGAGTAACTGTCAGGAAACTGCTGAGTAACTGTTAGGAAACTGCTGAGTAACTGACAGGAAACTGCTGAGTAACTGACATAAAACTGCTGAGTAACTGACAGGAAACTGCTGAGTAACTGACAGGAAACTGCTGAGTAACTGACAGGAAACTGCTGAGTCACTGTCATGAAACTGCTGAGTAACTGTCAGGAAACTGCTGAGTCGTGGTCTTCAGGCAGCGCTGCAGTCCAGAGAAGAGACCGACAGTCTTCAGTCCGACACAAACAGGAAGTTGTCAGAAGACCTGAACCACCTGAGGAGGGTTCACAGAGTCTGGATCCACCTGGAGACCAGAAACACAACATCAACCTGTTGCATTTGATGCTAACATTAGCTCAAAACGCCATTCAAGTGACAGCCTTTGTTGTGTTTGATGCTAACTTGTAGCCAGCAGTGAACCAACTTGGTTATGTAGCTCCATTTTTATTGTATTGACATTACAGAAGTCTCTCGTTAGCATCTCGTTAGTCTGTCGTTAGTCTCTCGTTAGCATCTCGTTAGTCTCTCGTTAGTCTCTCGTTAGCATCTAGTTAGTCTCTCGTTAGTCTCTCGTTAGCATCTAGTTAGTCTCTCGTTAGTCTCTCGTTAGTCTCTCGTTAGCATCTAGTTAGTCTCTCGTTAGCATCTCGTTAGTCTCTCGTTAGCCTCTCGTTAGTTTCTCTTTAATCTCTCGTTAGTCTCTCGTTAGCATCTCGTTAGTCTCTTGTTAGTTTTTCATTAGTCTCTCCTTAGTCTCTTGTTAGCATATCGTTAGTCTCTCGTTAGTCTCTCGTTAGCATCTAGTTAGTCTCTCGTTAGCATCTCGTTAGTCTCTCGTTAGTCTCTCGTTAGCCTCTCGTTAGTTTCTCTTTAATCTCTCGTTAGTCTCTCGTTAGCATCTCGTTAGTCTCTTGTTAGTTTTTCATTAGTCTCTCCTTAGTCTCTCCTTAGTCTCTCGTTAATTACTCATTAGTCTCTCCTTAGTCTCTCGTTAATCTCTTGTTAATCTCTCGTTAGCATGTTGTTAGTCTCTCGTTAGTCTCTGGTTAGTTTCTCTTTAATCTCTCGTTAGTCTCTCGTTAGCATCTCGTTAGTCTCTCGTTAGTTACTCATTAGTCTCCCATTAGCATGTTGTTAGTGTCTCGTTAGTCTCTCGTTAGCATCTCGTTAGTCTCTCGTTAGCCTCTCGTTAGTTTCTCTTTGATCTCTCGTTAGTCTCTCGTTAGCATCTCGTTCGTTTTTCATTAGTCTCTCGTTAGTCTCTCGTTAGCATCTCGTTAGTCTCTCGTTAATTACTCATTAGTCTCTCGTTAATCTCTCGTTAATCTCTCGTTAGCATGTCGTTAGTCTCTCGTTAGCATGTTGTTAGTCTCTGGTTAGTCTCTGGTTAGTCTCTGGTTAGTCTCTGGTTAGTTTCTCTTTAATCTCTCGTTAGTCTCTCGTTAGCATCTCGTTACTCTCTCGTTAGTTACTCATTAGTCTCTCGTTAGCATGTTGTTAGTGTCTCGTTAGTCTCTTGTTAGTCTCTTGTTTGTCTCTCGTTAGCATGTCGTTAGTCTCTGCCGGCGGGTAGTGTTGTTACCTCTGTGTATGCGGGGGGAGGGGGGGGGGTGTGTTGCGGCTCATGAACAGCCCCCCCTCAGCGTCCTCATCGTCCTGGGCTCCGTCGTAGTCCAGCAGCAGCGGCTGGCGCAGGTCTCGGTGGATGTTGCTGTAGCTGGGGGGGGCCGAGGGGAAGGAGGACCAGCTGCTGGGGGGGGCCGAGGGGAACGAGGACCAGCTGCTCACAGACTCGGCCGCGCTGCTCATGCTGCTGGTCCGGCTCCCCACGCCGCTGAACGGGACCGTCCCGATGACCAGGGGCAGCTCCACCGCCAGGCGCTCGCTGCCCGGGATGTGCAGCGAGATCTGAGGGAACGAACGCAACAACGTTAACGTTATCGGTCCGTGTTCACGCTCATCAGGTCGATGGTCTACGCACCAACAGTTGGAAAAACAGAAACATGGGTTCAAATATCCAATTTTTTTTTTTCGCCTTGACAAATTAAAAAATTGGATCTTTAAACTGTTTTTCCAATTGTTCTGTTTTTTTAATTCAGAGGATCAGAAATTTAGAAAATTACAAAATTGCGTCTGAGCTCCAATTATTCATAATACTGCCGTGGTGTTCTCTCCCAGCGAGATCTGAGGGACCGAACGCAATAACGTTAACGTTATTGCCCGTTATTATCCCATTTTCATAAAGTTTCTATAGTCAGTTCTTCCAGAAAAATGCAGCGTTTTTTTGTGATTGTTGCGGGGCCAAAATCCTTGATTATGCGGCACGTTCTTTTAAAAAATGTGATAGAAAATGCGGGATATGATATTTGTGCAATTTTATGCGCTGAAATTGCGGGAACTTGCAAAAACTGGTTTGATGAAAAAGAGAAAAAAAAGTGATATATATATACTAATTCACACGTAATGTAGGTCAATGGAAGCCTAATATATCGGAAAATGCCACAAAAAGCGCAGAAAAAAAATCAACAAAAAATTGGAAAAAAGTGACAAAAATTGAAAGAAAAAGTTAAAATGTTGACCCAGAAAATCTAAAAGTTGCTATGACAACACCAGGGTTAAATATTAATCTCACATCTGGAGGTTTATTTGGGTAATTTGGTCCGGACAAAACGCCAAATATTACAACGACTTTTCTAAAATGTTATGACTTTTTTCTCGTAATATTCCAACATATATATATATATACACACATGTATATATATGTGTATACATATATATACATGTATATATATATATATGTATTTATTTATTTATTTTTTTAAAGGTTTCCAACTTTCTTTGTAAGTTTTTTCTTAAAATATTTTTTCACTTTTTTTTTTCTTCTTGTGTTTTTAAAATATTCCAAGTTTAAAAAAAAAAAATTTAAAAAACTTTATAAACATTTTTTAAATTCTACATTGCAGCATTAATCAGCCGTTTGGGTTTCCTTTTCCCTCCACACAGTCACATCACAACATCCTGTTTCTTTGGACAGAGTCCCTAAAGTGCTCTCTGATTGGTCAGAATCTGTGTCCCTGCTGCGATGTCATCCCGACTCACCATGAGGGCGTAGTCAACCTTGATGATGTCACAGCCGAGCAGCGAGGGCTTCAGTTTGGGGACTCGGATGGTCTTGCCCTGCCACATGTCACACATCCCCGAAATGATGTGGTTCCCCCGGACCGCACACAGCTTCTCATGGGCCTCCTGGAACACAGACAGAACTGGGTCAGAACCAGACCTGAACCAGGTCAGAACCGGGTCAGAACCAGACCTGAACCAGGTCAGAACCGGATTAGAACCAGACCTGAACCAGAACACAGACCAGGACCAGATCAGAACAAGGTCTCTCTCTCTCTCTCTCTCTCTCTCTCTCTCTCTCTGTCTCCCTCTCTATCACTGTCTCTCTCTCTCTCTCTCTCCCTGTCTCTCTCTCTCTCCCGGTCTCTCTCTCTCCCGGTCTCTCTCTCTCTCTGTCTCTCTCTCTCTTTTTCTCTCTGTATCCCTCTCTCTTTATCTCCCTCTCTCTGTCTCTCTCTCCCTCTCTCTCTCTGTCTCCCTCTCTATCACTGTCTCTCTCTCTCTCTCTCTCCCTGTCTCTCTCTCTCTCCCGGTCTCTCTCTCTCCCGGTCTCTCTCTCTCTCTGTCTCTCTCTCTCTTTTTCTCTCTGTATCCCTCTCTCTTTATCTCCCTCTCTCTGTCTCTGTCTCCCTCTCTGTCTGTCTCTCTCTCCCTTCCCCTCTCTCTCTCTCTCTCTCTCTCCCTTCCTCTCTCTCTCTCTCCCTCCCTCCCTCCCTCCCTCCCTCCCTCTCTCTTTCTCTCAAATTAAATTTTTTCATGTTGCTTTATTGGCATGACAAAAAATACCTCTGTGTTGCCAAAGCATGAGAACAAACATACATATAAACAACAACAAGGAGTAAATACATCTATCTCTCCCTCTCTCTCTCTCTCCCTCTCTCCCTCCTGATCTCCTGGGATGTTAACTGTGATGTAGGACAGTGGACAGGAAGTGCCCTTGTGCCCGTGGCGTTACCTTGGTGCGTCCGTCGGCGAGGTACGAGTGCTTGGCGATGATGGCGGCTTTGGGAACCACAATACGAGAGCAGGTGTTCTCAAACTTGGCGTTGATGCAGATGTCTTCTCCCTGGCAGAAGCCTTTCCTGTCGATCTGAGCGCTGATGGACACCTGGCCGTCCGGGATGAACATGCAGGTAACCTTCTTCTGATTGGCCGCCGCCGCCGGAGCCTGAGGAGGCCACAGCCAGCGTTAATATCGCCGTAATAATCAGCCGACAGACACAAAGGAGCCACAAAGGAGCTTATTTTAGGGCTGCCAGTAGATCAAGGGGGAAAAGAAGCATCCAAAAGGTGTGAAAAGAAATTGTGACAAAAAAAGTTTTTTAAAAAGATTCAAAAATTGTCGGAAAAAGCGGTAAAAAAACCCGCGGCATAAACATCAGGAAAAGCGGTGAAAAAAGTGACACAAATGTCATTAAAATAAGTCAAAAATGTCTGGAAAATACAGAATTTTGTTGTTTTGTTTGTTGTTGAAAACAGTAAATTAATGGCACTTTTTTTTCTATTTTTAGACAAAAAGTCAACGAAAAATTGACAGAAAGGCGACAAAGAGGCGCTGTTTGTAGTGATTAATAAAGAGATGTGTGTAGTGATTAATAAAGAGATGTGTGTATTGATTAATAGAGATGTGTGTAGTGATTAATAAAGAGATGTGTGTAGTGATTAATAAAGAGATGTGTGTAGTGATTAATAAAGAGATGTGTGTAGTGATTAATAAAGAGATGTGTGTAGTGATTAATAAAGAGATGTGTGTAGTGATTAATAAAGAGATGTGTGTAGTGATTAATAAAGAGATGTGTGTAGTGATTAATAGAGATGTGTGTAGTGATTAATAGAGATGTGTGTAGTGATTAATAGAGATGTGTGTAGTGATTAATAAAGAGATGTGTGTAGTGATTAATAAAGAGATGTGTGTATTGATTAATAGAGATATTATTAAAGATGTGTAGTGATTAATAAAGAGATGTGTGTAGTGATTAATAAAGAGATTATTTTGTAGTGATTAATAAAGAGATGTGTGTAGTGATTAATAAGAGATGTGTGTAGTAATTAATAAAAGAGATGTGTGTAGTGATTAATAAGAGATGTGTGTAGTGATTAATAAAGAGATGTGTGTAGTGATTAATAAAGAGATGTGTGTAGTGATTAATAAAGAGATGTGTGTAGTGATTAATAAAGAGATGTGTGTAGTGATTAATAAGAGATGTGTGTAGTGATTAATAAAGAGATGTGTGTAGTGATTAATAAAGAGATGTGTGTAGTGATTAATAAAGAGATGTGTGTAGTGATTAATAAGAGATGTGTGTAGTGATTAATAAAGAGATGTGTGTAGTGATTAATAAAGAGATGTGTAGTGATTAATAAAGAGATGTGTGTAGTGATTAATAAAGAGATGTGTGTAGTGATTAATAAGAGATGTGTGTAGTGATTAATAAAGAGATGTGTGTATTGATTAATAGAGATGTGTGTAGTGATTAATAAAGAGATGTGTGTAGTGATTAATAAAGAGATGTGTGTAGTGATTAATAAAGAGATGTGTGTAGTGATTAATAAAGAGATGTGTGTAGTGATTAATAAAGAGATGTGTGTAGTGATTAATAAGAGATGTGTGTAGTGA
>NC_053118.1:41368239-41375739 GCF_010015445.1 Perca fluviatilis
GTGTGAGTGTGTGTGTGTGTGTGTGTGTGTGTGTGTGTGTGTGTGTGTGTGTGTGTGTGTGTGTGTGTGTGTGTGTGTGTGTGTGTTTTTTCTGTGTGTGTGTCTGTTGGTCTGTGTGTGTGTGTGTGTGTGTGTGTGTGTGTGTGTGTGTGTGTGTGTGTGTGTGTGTGTGTGTGTGTGTGTGTGTGTGTGTGTGTGTGTGTGTGTGTGTGTGTGTGTGTGTGTGTGTCTGTGTGTGTGTGTGTGTGTGTGTGTGTGTGTGTGTGTGTGTGTGTGTGTGTGTGTGTGTGTGAGTGTGTGTGTGTTAACCTGTCTCTCTTGGTCATGCTATTATAATTCTGGACTGCTGGGGAAGTTCCTTCCTTCCTTTGACACACTGAGCTCCTCTCTCTCTTTCCATCTGTGTGCATCCTGTTCCCTTGTTGCTACACCCTGCTACACTGTAGACCTGCTACACCCTGCTACACCCTGCTACACTGTAGACCTGCTACACCCTGCTACACTGTAGACCTGCTACACCCTGCTACACCCTGCTACACTGTAGACCCGCGCACCCCTGCTACACTGTAGACCTGCTACACCCTGCTACACCCTGCTACACTGTAGACCTGCTACACCCTGCTACACTGTAGACGCACACCCTGCTACACCCTGCTACACTGTAGACCTGCTACATCCTGCTACACTGTAGACCTGCTACACCCTGCTACACCCTGCTACACTGTAGACCTGCTACACCCTGCTACATCCTGCTACATCCTGCTACACTGTAGACCTGCTACACCCTGCTACACCCTGCTACACTGTAGACCTGCTAAACCCTGCTACACCCTGCTACACCCTGCTACACTGTAGACCTGCTACACCCTGCTACACCCTGCTACACTGTAGACCTGCTACACCCTGCTACACCCTGCTACATCCTGCTACACCCTGCTACACTGTAGACCTGCTACACCCTGCTACATCCTGCTACATCCTGCTACATCCTGCTACACTGTAGACCTGCTACACCCTGCTACACCCCTGCTACACTGTAGACCTGCTAAACCCTGCTACACCCTGCTACACCCTGCTACACTGTAGACTGCAAACCCTGCTACACCCTGCTACACTGTAGACCTGCTACACCCTGCTACACTGTAGACCTGCTACACCCTGCTACATCCTGCTACATCCTGCTACATCCTGCTACACTGTAGACCTGCTACACCCTGCTACATCCTGCTACATCCTGCTACATCCTGCTACACTGTAGACCTGCTACACCCTGCTACACCCTGCTACACTGTAGACCTGCTAAACCCTGCTACACCCTGCTACACCCTGCTACACTGTAGACCTGCTAAACCCTGCTACACCCTGCTACACCCTGCTACACTGTAGACCTGCTACACCCTGCTACACCCTGCTACACTGTAGACCTGCTACACCCTGCTACATCCTGCTACATCCTGCTACACTGTAGACCTGCTACACCCTGCTACATCCTGCTACATCCTGCTACACCCTGCTACACTGTAGACCTGCTACACCCTGTTACACCCTGCTACACTGTAGACCTGCTACATCCTGCTACATCCTGCTACACCCTGCTACACTGTGGACCTGCTACATCCTGCTACACCCTGCTACACTGTAGACCTGCTACAACCTGCTACACCCTGCTACACTGTGGACCTGCTACATCCTGCTACACCCTGCTACACTGTGGACCTGCTACATCCTGCTACACCCTGCTACACTGTAGACCTGCTACACCCTGCTACGCCCTGCTACACTGTAGACCTGCTACATCCTGCTACACCCTGATACACTGTAGACCTGCTAAACCCTGCTACACCCTGCTACACCCTGCTACACTGTAGACCTGCTAAACCCTGCTACATTCTGCTACACCCTGCTACACTGTAGACCTGCTACACCCTGCTACACTGTAGACCTGCTAAACCCTGCTACACCCTGCTACACCCTGCTACACTGTAGACCTGCTAAACCCTGCTACACCCTGCTACACTGTAGACCTGCTACACCCTGCTACACCCTGCTACACTGTGGACCTGCTACACCCTGCTACACCCTGCTACATCCTGCTACACTGTAGACCTGCTACACCCTGCTACACCCTGCTACACTGTAGACCTACTACACCCTGCTACACTGTAGACCTGCTACACCCTGCTACACTGTAGACCTGCTAACATCCCGCTGCCACCCTGCTACACTGTAGACCTGCTAAACCCTGCTACACCCCTGCTACATCCCGCTACACTGTAGACCTGCTACACCCCGCTACACCCTGCTACACTGTAGACCTACTACACCCTGCTACACTGTAGACCTGCTACACCCTGCTACACCCTGCTACACTGTAGACCTGCTACACCCTGCTACACCCTGCTACACTGTCGACCTGCTACACCCTGCTACACCCTGCTACACTGTAGACCTGCTACACCTTGCTACGCTGTCGACCCTGCTACACCCTGCTACACCCTGCTACACTGTAGACCTGCTACACCCTGCTACACTGTAGACCTGCTACACCCTGCTACACCCTGCTACACTGTAGACCTGCTACACCCTGCTACACCCTGCTACACTGTAGACCTGCTAAACCCTGCTATGGAATGCCGTTTTAGTCAGAATTAAATAAATTAATAAATACATGAAATAAATAAATAAATATGCCTTTGAAATACATCATGAAATAAATAAATGAGGCAATAAATACATAAATAATTAAATACATTTAATTATTACTTTTAATTATAATTAAATACATTTAATTATTTCATGTTACTTTTATTTCATAAGTCCACATTTATTTATTTCAAGAGACTTACAACTAAACATCCTGAACCTAAAGCTGCAGGGTCCTGGTCAGCTCATCCCAACAGCCTAAAGGCCCTGACTCCCCAACTAGATGGCCGACCGTCAGCAGTAGAGCCAGTCGGACTGATCGGTCTCCCCGAGTTGGTCCAAAAAGTTCCTCAGAACACACCGAAGCTGCCCAGTCATGTCTTACGTACATATGTGCGTGATAAATTGTTCTCAACAATGAACTTTATCAAAAGCAAGTACAGATCAAGGCTTACAGATGCCCACCTTGAAGCTGGACTCAGAGCTATGTACATTAGAGCAAATGTGACTCAGCTTTGTGAGCACAAGCGCTGCCAAGTATCTGGCAAGAAATAACGCACAAATGGGCTCAAATATGATGTGTTTGTTCAATTCAATTCAATTTTCAATTCAATTGTATTCATAGTATCAAATCATAACATAGGTTATCTCGAGACACTTTACAGATAGAGTAGGTCTAGACCACACTCTATAATTTACAAAGCCCCAACAATTACAGTAATTCCCTCAAGAGGAAGCAGTGCGACAGTGGCGAGGAAAAACTCCCTCTTGGGAAGAAACCTGGGACAGACCCAGGCTCTTGGTAGGCGGTGTCTGACGGGCCGGTTGGGGGTGTGATGAACAGTGGCAATAATAGTCACATTAATAATGGAACAGTGACTTCAAATGGTAGTCGTAGTAGTTCATGTCATATCAGGGCGCTGCAGGGTGTTACAGGATGTAGCGTGGCCCAGCAGAGCATGGATGGACGTAGCGGGAAGCTGCAGGGTTCAGCAGGAAGCAGCATGGTTCAGCAGGAAGCAGCAGGGTTCAGCAGGAAGCAGCAGGGTTCAGCAGGAAGCTGCAGGGTTCAGCAGGAAGCAGCAGGACGCAGCAGGAAGCAGCAGGGTTCAGCAGGAAGCAGCAGGGTTCAGCAGGAAGCAGCAGGGTTCAGCAGGAAGCAGCAGGACGCAGCAGGGTTCAGCAGGAAGCGGCAGGGTTCAGCAGGAAGCGGCAGGGTTCAGCAGGAAGCTGCAGGGTTCAGCAGGAAGCGGCAGGGTTCAGCAGGAAGCAGCAGGGTTCAACAGGAAGCAGCAGGGTTCAGCAGGAAGCGGCAGGGTTCAGCAGGAAGCGGCAGGGTTCAGCAGGAAGCTGCAGGGTTCAGCAGGAAGCTGCAGGGTTCAACAGGAAGCGGCAGGGTGCAGCAGGAAGCAGCAGGGTTCAGCAGGAAGCGGCAGGGTGCAGCAGGAAGCAGCAGGGTTCAGCAGGAAGCGGCAGGGTTCAGCAGGAAGCAGCAGGGTTCAGCAGGAAGCAGCAGGGTTCAGCAGGAAGCAGCAGGGTTCAGCAGGAAGCGGCAGGGTGCAGCAGGAAGCAGCAGGAAGCGGCAGGGTGCAGCAGGAAGCAGCAGGAAGCAGCAGGGTTCAGCAGGAAGCAGCATGACATTGCAGGGCACCGCTGAGCTCAGCAGGGAGTGCAGCAGGACCCCGGCGACAGCTGCAACCAGGATCTTGGTGCCAACGTTCTCCAAGGAAATACGCTGGGGGAGAAAACATAAGGACTCCGGGGAGTAAACTCCCCAGAAGCTAGGATTAGTAACAAGCATTTCTGGGACGGGATGCACACAAATAGTAATAGTAATAGTAATAGTAATAGTAATAGTAATAGAAAGGGCAACATGGCATCATGACTTTGCGTAAATATATACACCACTTTCATAAAGCCAAATGGTGTTATTGTACGCCATTTTCAGCTATGATACACGCTGGATACAGCTGATGTAAACAGACCCACCATGTCACACGCCTGTTAAGAAAAAAAAAATGGTTGAGTTTAGGAAAAGAACACAGGGAAAGGCTTTAGTAACAAAACAGTGACAAAAACACGGAAAATAACGACTAAAACACGCTTACGACAACAACAAATGGTTGGGTTTAGGAAAGAAACATCGGGTAAGGCTTATTAAAAACAAAAACTTAAAAACAAAAAACGGCTGAAAAATCACCAAATCGCCACACGCGGGGCGCGAACCCAGCTCTCCCAGGTGAAAGTCCTGTGTTTTACCCGTCCACCACCCCAACTTACCGTTCCTTTATACCACTCGCTACGGTGGAAATGGACTCGCAATATAGGCCAATGGCGGCCGATTTGCGTTGATATACACGCAAAAATGCGATTATGCGTCTTGATAACACGCAAAAACAGAATACAAATTGGCGTGTCATGCATACGCCAATTCATGAGATCAGTCTGGAAAGGGAGAGGAGAGAGCAGCTCAGTGTGTCAAAGGAAGGAAGTCCCCCGGCAGTCTAGAACTATAACAGCGTAACTATAACAGGTAACTAAGAGAGACAGGTCATAAGGAGAGGTAGCTTTTTCGGGCTTAGAACTCTCCCCCTGCCGGATCGGGCTTGGCTGGCCTGCCTCCCTCTACTTTGTTATGTATTATTAATCTAACAATTATGAAGAGAAGCAGTTGGGGCCAGTTAGGTGAACACTGCAACTCCTCACTCCCTAACTATAAGCTTTATCAAATAGAAGAGTTTTAAGTTCATTCTTAAATGCAGTGACAGTTTCTGCCCCCCGAACCCAGATCGGGAGCTGGTTCCATAGGAGAGGAGCCTGATAACTGAAGGCTCTAGCTCCCATTCTACTTTTAGAGACTCTAGGTACCACCAGTAACTCTGCATTCTGGGAGCGCAGTGCTCTAGTGGGACAATAGGGTATTAGGAGCTCTTCTAGATATGATGGTGCTAGACCATTTAGGGCTTTGTAGGTCAAGAGAAGGACTTTAAACTCAATCCTGGATTCAACAGGAAGCCAGTGCAGAGAAGCTAATACAGGAGAAATATGATCTCTTCTCTTAGTTCTTGTGAGAACACGCGCTGCAGCATTCTGGATCAGCTGGAGAGTCTTAAGGGACTTTCCTAATTATAATTATAATTATTATAATATTCCTAATTTTGGCAATGTTACGAAGATGAAAAAGGCTGTTCTTGAGGTTTGTTTTAGATGGGCGTTAAAGGATATATCCTGATCAAAAATAACTCCTAGATTTCTGACAGTAGTGCTGGAGGCCAGGACAACACCATCCAGAGTAGCTAAGTCTTTAGATAATGAGGTTCGGAGGTGTTTAGGTCCCAGTACAATAGCTTCAGTTTTGTTTGAGTTTAACATCAGAAAATTATAGGTCATCCAGGATTTTATATCTTTAATGCACGCTTGAAATTTAGCTTCGTCTGGTTTGATTGAGGGCAATACAATAAGTTAAAATCAACAGTTTACAGTTAAAGAACAGTTTGAATGTGGATACAAATGTATACCATTAACATATAAACTGGACCACCAGACCCTGTGTCTCTGGTCTGAGACCAGTAAAGGATATCAGAAGTCTCTTTCCCGGTGCTGGCTGAGCGTTACTGAGCAGCCTCCAACTGAGCTTGAAGACGTAGATGTGACGTGAGCAACCTGTCTGAAAGTGTGAAGTCTTCTGGTAGCTGTGCCGAGAGAAATCTCAATCATTCCCAATCTTACAGAGACGGAGAGAGTAGGTATATGTAAGGAGATAACATAGGCACAGGCTAATTACTGATCACTAACATGCTAGTTAACATTAGTCATTACTGATCACTAACATGCTAGTTAACATTAGTCATTACTGATCACTAACATGCTAGTTAACATTAGTAATTACTGATCACTAACATGCTAGTTAACATTAGTCATTACTGATCACTAACATGCTAGTTAACATTAGTAATTACTGATCACTAACATGCTAGTTAACATTAGTCATTACTGATCACTAACATGCTAGTTAACATTAGTAATTACTGATACTAACATGCTAGTTAACATTAGTCATTACTGATCACTAACATGCTAGTTAACATTAGTCATTAAACCTAAACAGATAATGGAAGTCCAAACTGCCTGTGAGCTTCTCCTGTACTATACGGTAATTCCTCTACTGTGTGACAGTAAGTCTCGTGGTTATGACCCAATTGTTAGCCTATTGTTATAAAAGCGTCTGCTACGGAGCCATAACGTGAGGTACAAGGTAATGGAGCCTTTTATACATTGTCGTGTTTCTTTAGAAATAAACAACGGACAAATAGAGTCTTTAAACGCTTCAGATGTAAAGTTATTCTCTGTCAAAGTGACGTCAAAGTGAATGGGAGTCAATGGGATGCTAACGGGAGGTGATGGCTTGGTAGCATCATAATGGCGCCATAGGAGGTACTCGTTGTGAAGAGAAGCTTACCTCCCTTGGATATTTATAGTCCACATAGCTACGAGCCAGAAAGCTAACGCTATGATAGCAAGATCCAAAGTCAATAACGTTGTGTACAGTTGGCAATCAGTAATAATAACCTGACAGTATGTTGAACAACAAGATGAGCTAGCTATCAATTGTCATTGTCCCCAAAACAATATAACGCGTTTTACGAACAATGTTATCTGCGATGTGTAACGTTACTGTCGGCTGCAGCCTGAAGCAGCGACCTGAACAGTGAACAGGATGTGAGATAACGCTATTCTCTGTGAAACTAAGTCAGTTCAGAGGGGAAGTATAACTAACTTCTTACAGTGTGTGTGGTAGCTCCATCCTGTGGTGTTCAGAGTGTAACTTCTTACAGTGTGTTAGCTCCATCCTGTGGT
>NC_053118.1:41380739-41398239 GCF_010015445.1 Perca fluviatilis
AAGCTCGTTCCATGATTTTAGACTTTTCAGACAGGCATGTTTTAGGGTAACGTTTTAAAGAATTCCCTGGTACCTATTGGTCCAAAACTGAAAGACAGGCTCAACTGTTCCATCATGTATTCCCTGTACAAGCTTATACACCCGAATCATATCTCCTCTGGATCTCCTAAATATGAGAGCTGGTAAACTTAATTTCCTCACTCCATCTTCATAAGACATGTTTTTCATTTCGTTTTTCAAAGCTTCTAGTTCCTCCAGCAGCTTCTGTTTCTGGAGATTAAAAAGTGGACTTCCTCTCTTTCTAACAGAACCCATCAGAGACCAGACCCTGCTGAACCTGAACCTGAACCAGAACCTGAGCCCAGCTTTGTGTCCATGAAGAGTGAGCGGTTCATGGAGACACCATGGAGGCAACCTGTAAGGATAGACCAATTAAAATGGAGGAGAGGAGAAGAGAGAGTCCAAGACAGAAGGAAAGGGAGGAACTTATTGAAATAAAGAGCCAAAGACTGAGGTGAGTTGGTCTGAAACCTCCAACAAACTAGAAGTAGTGTTGTCTCTCAGTGTTGTTATCATCAGGGCCCAGTTTTTCAAAAGTAATCCAGTGGGATTTCAGATCACGGATTGGATTAAATTTGGGAAATGGGTTTTTCAAAAGCAAAAGAGGGATTCTGAACTAAGATCAGAGCATGTAATGGGATCTTACATTTGATCTGGATCAAATCTGCCCTTTGAACTCGGTTTGGGATCTATTTGATTAAAAAAAACAGGATTATCCTGATTTCATCAGATTTTTCAGACCATATAACATATATTTTATGTTTTATGGTATGTTTTATGGTATAGTATTTTTTTACGTGAATGATAACAAAATCAGTGTTTACTGATGATATATATACATGCCTTCATATATTAAGCATGTCACATCTAATGAGATATAGTACACAAAAAAAACATGATAACAAAATAAAGAATGTAAAATGTTTCTGTTTATTACACTTTTTCTGTTTCTTAAAATTAAAACTAACAATGGGTATTAGTGGCCTACCTGTAGTTCTTTACTGAGCCAGTAGGCTACACTGTTGTCTCCATTTAAGACTCTGGTAAACAGGATTTGGTAATCCCGAAATTTGGTATTTGGATCCCAGTGGTCCAGTCCAGTGTTCCTTTAAAAAACTGGTATTAAAGTAAGATGGATCAGGTGATCCTGGGATTTCCAAATCCGTATCAATTTGATCCAGATTAAATTTTTTTTTTAAACTGGGCCCTGGTATTAAAATCTGATCTAAGTGATGGTTAGAGGTGTGAATCATTGAGATCCGATCAGTCAGAGCACATTCTGAGGTGGTCTGACCCTTCTCTTATATCCCGTCTGTCTGCTGCTCTGTGCCCCGCTGGTACCTGGGAAAGGCGGCCACTGATATACAATAACCTTTATTATTAGTTTCATGAAAACGTCCCCAAATTCACCAGAATGTTTTACTACCAACCTTCCTGCCTTTATGTCTCCTTTTGTTATTTGTTATTCTCTCATTGCCAGATCTCCACAGCGCTGAGTAATCAGGCAAACTGAGGTGGTAGAAATGGTTTCATTTACTTTATAACATCAGCAACAAAACATTTAGTCTATATTCACAACTTTCATTTCCGGGATTGTTCAGGTCCCGCTGGATGTCTGTCCCCTTCCTCTGTCTCTGTGTTGGGGTTCTAACCTCCGGTGGATTTGTGAGGACTATGGTTAACTGCTCCTCAGATCTCTGCAGGGTAAATCCAGACAGCTAGCTAGACTATCTGTCTGTCTGTCTAACAGCTAGCTAGACTATCTGTCTGTCTGTCTAACAGCTAGCTAGACTATCTGTCCAATCTGAGTTTTCTGTTGCACTACTAAAACTACTTTTGAACGTGCACGTTCCACCAAAACAAGTTCCTTCCTGAGACTATTTAGCAGAGGCACCGTGGCTCTGAGCTTAGCACCGCCCACAATGACTGTGATTGGTTTAGAGAGATGTCAATAAACCAGAGCACGTTTTCCTCCCATCCAGGAATGCTGTGTGGACTAGTCAGACCTTACTATTTATATAAAATACTAATATTTGAAGTTGTTGTCTGAGTTAAAAGATTTTTTTGATTTTTGATTTATCTGTTTTTGTTTCAGGATCCAGCAGCAGAGACCAGAGTCTCCTGAACCTGAACCTGAACCCAGCTGTTTGTCCTTCAAGAGCGACCAGTCAAAGGAGGATTTTATGAATTTTAAACAAAGACATCCATCTGACAGAAAGTAAGTTATCAGTACCATATAATGAGATTCATAGATATAGTATTTTAGAGGTATTTCACATAGGCATCATTGTCCTTTAAGAGCGACCAGTCAAAGGAGATTGTGATTGATTTTAAACGTGTTTCTGACCTAAAGTAAGTCGTTATTAGCATTAAGTTGTTAATAATTACATGTATGTACAGTATATAGCCTGTTGTATTATTATATTTGGTATAAGTATCAGTTCTTATCAGTAGTACTCAATGCTGCTTCCTCTTTTACTTTAGACTATCTGCTGATGCTATCTCAGCATCAAGAACAGAGCCTCTATATATGGATGGCTTAACCACTCGGCCACCCAGGCACCCATACAGTATATTCACCATTTCTAAACACACAGCAGAACATGACATCATCTGGGAGCTCACCGTGCAAAGAGAGCAGTCTTCCTCAATCAGACCAGTCTGCTGCTTCAGGAGTCCTTAAAGCTGCTGACACACCAACCAGGCGGCCGACTGTCGGCAGAAAAGGCAGTTGGACTGATCAGTCTCCCCGAGGTCCAATCAATGCCTTGGAACACACCAAGGTGCCTGCTGTTATGGAGACATGATACGTCTCCATAACAGCAGGCGGCACTACTCTGTATTGTCGCCCAAGAAATGAAAACCAGGCAGCTGATTGGACGAACGCGTCACGTGGGTCTAGCTGCTGCTTCCGGATTTTGGATTTTTTTCAACCGGCCATGGCGGGTCATTCAGAATACGATCTCGTATTGTACGAAGATAATTCACAGAAACATGTTTCTGAAAACAATTTAAGCAAGAGATAGGCTATGCAGTTGCTGAATCTGTCTTCATTTCAGATCAACAAAGGTCAGTTTAAAAGATTTTCATCAGATTTTGAGGCTTAGTCAATCTCATCACGCTCGTCATTTCCGGATGAGTCCCGACTGCCCTGTCTCCAACTGAACACGTCAGGTCGGCCAAAATAAAGGCCGACGGCCCCTCCAACGGCACGGAACACACCGAACAGTCTCGAGTCACCGACCTCGCCAGACTGTCAGACGGCTGATTATCGGCCCGGTGTGTAGCTGGTCTTAGGCCAACCATGTTGTAGCCCTTGTTTACTTCTAAGTTCTTTCTGTTGATCCACAGTACCACCAACACTTTAATGTCAGGGGAAACAATCTGATTCAGTGTTATAATCAACACATAAAGGCACAGGATCTTTACCTTGTGTTTGTCTCTGTGTGGACGGACATGATGTGAGCTAATTCTTCCTGATTCCTCCACAGAGTGGACCAGGAGAGCTCAGAGGTTCCCACTGGTCAGTCTGCCCAGCAGCATCAAACGCACCTGGACTCCATATTTATGGTCTGTACATTTACAACAACTACTTTTACATCTATTCTATTTGCAATCATCTCCATGCTGCACGTTTCAGACCAGTGGATTGTCAGTCTGTCCAACAAGTATCTGATGTTTGCTCCATGATTTTAGTTTGATTGTGTGATTCATATAATCTTCTGTTCCAGCTGTTGGAGGACAACATTGGCACTTTTGTGAAGAACGAGCTGACGAAGATCCAGAACCTTTTGAGTCCAGATTACCCAGAATGCTTAGAGAGTAACAGAGAGGATGAGGATGAAGAGCAGGAGAGGAGCAGTGAGGCATTTCTGAAGATCACACTGCACTTCCTGAGGAGAATGAAGCAGGACGAGCTGGCTGACTGTCTGCAGAGCAGTAAGAGGATTTCTCTAAAGATTTAACTTGCTGGACTAATGGGACGTTTACTAATGTCTCCAGAGACAATATGTTTATATGTAAATTTCTTTAGGGGACATAAACTGTCTACTTTGTAAATCACTTATAACTTCTTTGTTGTGTGTTCATTCAGGAAGTCGTTCTGGAGTTTGTAAGCGTAAACTGAAATCAAACCAGCAGAAGAAGTTCCAGTGTGTGTTTGAGGGTATTGCTAAAGCAGGAAACCCAACCCTTCTGAATCTGATGTTCACAGAGATCTACATCACAGAAGGAGGAACTGCAGAGGTCAATGGTGAACATGAGGTCAGACAGATTGAAACAGCATCCAGGAAACCAGAAACAACAATCAGACAAGAAGACATCTTTAAAACCCCACCTGGAAGAGATAAACCAATCAGAACAGTGATGACGACAGGAGTGGCTGGCATCGGGAAAACAGTCTTAACACAGAAGTTCACTCTGGACTGGGCTGAAGACAAAGCCAACCAGGACATCCAGTTCACATTTCCATTTACCTTCAGAGAGCTGAATGTGCTGAAAGAGAGAAAGTACAGCTTGGTGGAACTTGTTGATTACTTCTTTAGTGAAACCAAAGAAGCAGGAATCTGCAGGTTTGAAGAGTTCCCGGTTGTGTTCATCTTTGACGGTCTGGATGAGTGTCGACTTCCTCTGGACTTCCTCAACACTGAGATCCTGACTGATGTTACAGAGTCCACCTCAGTGGATTTGCTGCTGACAAACCTCATCAGGGGGAATCTGCTTCCCTCTGCTCGCCTCTGGATAACCACACGACCTGCAGCAGCCAATCAGATCCCTCCTGAGTGTGTTGACATGGTGACAGAGGTCAGAGGGTTCACTGACCAACAGAAGGAGGAGTACTTCAGGAAGAGATTCAAAGATGAGGAGCAGGCCCGCAAAATCATCTCCCACATCAAGACATCACGGAGCCTCCATATCATGTGTCACATCCCAGTCTTCTGCTGGATCACTGCTGCAGTTCTGGAGGACATGTTAAAGACCAGAGAGGGAGGAGAGCTGCCCAAGACCCTGACTGAGATGTACATCCACTTCCTGGTGGTTCAGACCAAAGTGAAGAAAGTCAAGTATGATGGAGGAGCTGCAACAGATCTACACTGGAGTCCAGACAGCAGGAAGATGATCGAGTCTCTGGGAAAACTGGCTTTTGAGCAGCTGCAGAAAGGCAACCTGATCTTTTATGAATCAGACCTGACAGAGTGTGGCATCGATATCACAGCAGCCTCAGTGTACTCAGGAGTGTTCACACAGATCTTTAAAGAGGAGAAAGGACTGTACCAGGACAAGGTGTTCAGCTTCGTCCATCTGAGCGTTCAGGAGTTTTTGGCTGCTCTTCATGTTCATGAGACATTCACCAACTCTGGAGTCATCCTGCTGTCAGAAGAACAAACAGGATCAAGACACTTCTACCAGAGTGCTGTGGACAAGGCCTTACAGAGTCCAAATGGACACCTGGACTTGTTCCTCCGCTTCCTCCTGGGTCTTTCACTGCAGACCAATCAGAATCTTCTACGAGGTCTGCTGACACAGACAGGAGGTATCTCACAGACAAATCAGGAAACAGTGGAGTACATCAAGAAGAAGATGGATGAGAATCTGTCTGCTGAGAGAAGCATCAATCTGTTCCACTGTCTGAATGAACTGAATGATGGTTCTCTAGTGGAGCTGATCCAACGGTCCCTGAGTTCAGGACGTCTCTCGACAGATAAACTGTCTCCTGCTCAGTGGTCAGCTCTGGTCTTCATCTTACTGTCATCAGAAGACGATCTGGACATGTTTGACCTGAATAAATATGGTGCTTCAGAGGAGGCTCTTCTGAGGCTGCTACCAGTGGTCAAAGCCTCCAACAAAGCTCTGTGAGTGTGATTTATTCATTGATAAATACTCTGATATCTTTCAAAAGGAGTTAAATATTATAATTTCTTTGTATCCTGTTGTCTCTCCAGACTGAGTGGCTGTAACCTGTCAGAGAGAAGCTGTGAAGCTCTGTCCTCAGTTCTCAGCTCCCAGTCCTCTAGTCTGAGAGAGCTGGACCTGAGTAACAACAACCTGCAGGATTCAGGAGTGAAGCTGATCTCTGATGGACTGAAGAGTCCACACTGCACACTGGAGACTCTCAGGTAAGATCAAGAACAAGGAGAATAATCAAGAATAATCTTTGAAAACACAGTATTGAAAAAAAACTTTGGAAAGATTGAAAACGTGAATGTTTCCAAAGTATTTTATTATGATTTAGAATGAATCTAGATAACTGAAGAATGAAATATGAACTGTGGCTGACATCGAGAAATCATTTATATTTTCATATAATGCGACTTTGATCACTGGACGTTTGTTTATTCCTGATTATACAACAAGGAGATCCGATCAGACAATCTGATGGTCAACTAGACATTTAGAACATACTCAAATTAGCATGATAGTACACCCAGAGCCATTTGAGCACACCTGGTACATCACATGCAATATTACTCATAGTTTGGGTCACATCAGCTGTTTGGATCACATCAGCTGTTGGATCACATCAGATGTTTGGATCACATCAGCTATTTTGATCACATAAGCTGTTTGGATCACATCAGTTGTTTGGATCACATCAGCTGTTTGGATCACATCAGCTGTTGAATCGCATCAGCTGTTTGGATCACATCAGCTGTTGAATCACATCAGCTGTTTGGATCACATCAGTTGTTTGGATCACATCAGCTGTTTGGATCACATCAGCTGTTTGGATCACATCAGCTGTTGGATCACATCAACTGTTGGATCACATCAGCTGTGCCACTAATATGTCAATAATGAAGTTACCTAAAACAATATTTCTTTCAGTAGATATTTTAGCCAAGCAGTTTGGTGTTTATATGTGCGGTAGTTCTTACGTTTTGGGAAATTCCACAATCTCACCGTTACAGAGCTAACGTTAGCTTAAGATGACTGGCTGACTAACGGTTAGCAGGGAGGGACTAAAAATCCTCTCTGTTGCTTTTCTTTATTTTGAGAGCGAATTGCCCCACAATATGAACACAGTTTGATTATAAATTTCATTTAGTTGGTAACCGTTGATGTATAATCGCTTTATTACACAAGATGGTTTGATTTAACTTCATATTATCAGCTGTGGTGTCAGGTTACAGCCTTTTGCTACACAGTCATTACTAAGGACATAACAATGGCAAATCGTTTTTTGTGGTATAAATACATTTTGGAATATTGGATTGTATGAGTTCGACAATCAACTAGTGTGGGCTTCATCAGAAAACAGGAAATAAATAGAGGTATGGATTTACAAAACTTTTATGCCTTTCTGTCACATCTACTACAGTCAGATTCGCTGTGTTCCCTTGGAAGGAATCACTGCACATGGCTAGGCACTTGTAATGACATTTTGAACATGTTTAGAGGCTAAAAGCACATTTAAACCTTGCCCTGTTTCAGCCTCCTGGGTGCTAACTCTAGCAGGAGGTTAACACGGTGCAGGCAGCACCGATGTTTTTGTTTTTCTCGTTACTGACAGCACTCAACAACAGAGCTACATGTTGAAGTCCACCGGAATTCTCTTTTAAATACCACAGACGATTTTAAAGGTGTATTCTAAATCTGGACCAAAATGTACCTGGACAACAAACAAACATAAAACAAACACATGGCTCCACGTGTTGACAGAGGGTTCCTGTGTGTTGTTCTGTGTGTTTGAAGTCTGTCAGGCTGTCTGATCTCAGAGGAAGGCTGTTCTTCTCTGGTCTCAGCTCTGAGCTCCAACCCTTCCCATCTGAGAGAGCTGGACCTGAGCTACAATCATCCAGGAGACTCAGGAGTGAAGCGACTGTCAGCGGGACTGAAGGATCCTCTCTGGAGACTGGACACTCTCAGGTACAAACACAGAAACAAAAAGCAGATATTTGTGTAGGAAGTCTTAAAGGAGAACATCTCCAGGAACTAAAATGATAACTCCCTTTTATTAGGGGTCCAAGCCCGAGGGGGCATGTCCGAGGGGACATCTCCAGCGGAGCTGTGGAACCCTATTGTTTTTCTACTGATTATTCTCCTTCTTCTTCTTCTTCTTCTTCTTCTTCTCCGCCTAAAACTCCGACTGCAGCCTAAACCGTACATGGTGGCGGGTTGCCATTTTCAGGACTGGTCCAAAACCCTGCAAGGACCTCAGGCGCAAAAATGGACCCATTTCCACCACTAGGTGGCGCTATAGCAGAAAAAACGCGTTTGGCCCTATAACTCCCACACCGTACTTCCGACAGTCAAAAACCATACATCTACGCATTCACTGGATCCAACTGAATCAGGTGATATAGGCCACGGGACCCAAGTCTAGATTCACCACTTACACTAATGTGAACAACTTTGAATTTACAGCGTAGATGGACAATGGGGCCATGGATCACACCTACCAAAAATTACACATGTGGACCACTAGGTGGCGCTATAATGTTTTTTGTCATTAACTCCCACAATACACATCGCACATTAGAAATTCTTACATCCACGTGTTCATTGAATCAAGCTGAATTACCTGATATAAGCCACGCCCATTTCCGCGCAAATGTGTTTTCGCAATATCGCGCAATGTGCAAAACCAACTTTTTCGAACTCGTCCTAGGCCGTGCGACCGATCTTTACGAAACCTGGTAGTTAGCATCTCCAGATGTACCTAACAAAAAGTTATGGAAAGAATTTTGCTACGTTAAAGTATGCCAATTTGACAACCAAACAAATATTCGTAGCTAGCTACCACACACGTATCATATCATATCTCGGCCAAATTTAAAGTTATCAGCAAATGACTTGAGATCCTTGTTCAACATCCCACTACGATGCTCTCTACCAAATTTGGCGAAGATCGGCCTTTAGGGGGCGCTATAAGCAACGTTTATTTGTTTCGCCCAATAACTTAATGTATTTAAATGGGAAATTTGCAATTGCAATATCTCTGCCACAGTAAAAACAATCAACACAAAACTGTGATGCTCATTCGGCATGGCACTCTGAGGCTCTGTACCAAATTTGGCGAAGATCAGCCATTAGGGGGCGCTATAGTCAACAAATGTTGGTATATACCAGTTTGGGCCTTTTAATCCCTTCTGAGGTCGAGCATGTTGTATGCAACGCCAAACGGCACTTCTTAATAATAACTTTATAACTTCATAATTATAAATAGTCGAAGTGTAGGTTCTTTTGGAGCTAAAAGCTAACAGTTGTCCCTTTCTGCTGGTGTTTTCTTTGTCTTCCTAGCCCTTACAGAAGGTTTTGCATCCAGCCTAGAAGTCCAGAGTTTTTCGGGTCTTTGTGAAATTAATCCATACTGTTACATCCAAGATTGATACACTGTGTGTAAGAAATGTTAATAGTTTGTCCTTTATGAGTTATAATGTTCAATTGGTTCATTTTTGCACTGGATGACTCAAAATATATAGAACTGTAGATGCGTTGCTCGTTGGGCATGCCGCTCTGAGGATTTGTACCAAATTTGGCAAAGATCGGCCATTAGTGGGCGCTATAATCAACATATAAGTGTTTTGCCCTGTTAATCAATGTTAATAGAATATTTGCAATGGGAATGTATCAAAGACCTTGCAGCTCACACTTCTCAATATTTACTGATGTTTACGTTTTGGTTTTTGCTTTCGCGTTCTCCCCTGGTGTTCTACAATAAACAAACTTCCTAACCCACCTGACAAAGTTTCTACAACCTTCACAGTGGACAAATGTAACTCTTTTCTCCCACTTTTTCAATCCAAAATCAACACCATTCATATACGCTAATACCGTGCAATTAAACATTGCAGTTGGTGCTAAGTGGAGAGTCCGTCATAGTGTGATTGGTTATGTCGGTGGCATTGATTCTTAATTTCCCACGAAGTTGATCATGGTTACGTGTCAGTTAAACTTCTCATCTCCAATCCTATCTGTATTTGTGAGAAGTGGCGCTGTCCTGAGTTGAAAGCCTACTTTACGGCTTTATTATCGAGTTAATAGGCGTGTGTTCGTGTCGGCCGCTGTCCATTTCCTAAGGTTTTGAATGCAAACAACTTTTGACTACTTTTTTTTTTTTTTAAACGACGTGCGCCTGTGAGCACCCATGGAGGAAAACATCAATTGGCGCCTATGACACCATTTACAACAACCTGACCACCTCCCCTGCTCTTTCAACCACCACACCTGCCTCCCCCCCTACACCCTCTTAGTCACTCTCTCATTTCTCTCTGCTGTCCCCTGTGGTCAGGGGGGTTAAGAAGTTTGTTTATAGTAGAGTATTGTTAAAGGTAGTCTGTATTAGTGATGGTCAAATGAAGCTTCGCAAACCACTGTCTTTATTTTCTGAGCTTATGACATCATTTTATGGACAGTAAACAGGTCAAATGTATTAAACTGAATTAAATACTTTAATTGATTGACAGCCCAAATATGATTATAAAATGAGTAAATTCCAACCCTACATTAGATCAGAACTAAGCTGTGTGTGTGAGAGTGATGTAATGCCCCCCCCTCCTCCTTTCAGGGTGGAGCCTGCTGGAGTCAGATGGTTGACACCAGGTCTGAGGAAGTGTAAGTCTGTTTTTAATTTCATTCATCAAACTGTGACATAACTCATCCAACCCTCTGATGTCATCATCAGAGTGCTGATTGGTTAATAACTGCAGCTGTGTTGTGTCTCCTCTCCGTCAGATTCCTGTGAACTCACACTGGACACAAACACAGTGAACAGAAAACTCAAACTGTCTGACAACAACAGGAAGGTGACACGTGTGGAGGAGTATCAGCCATATCCTGATCATCCAGAGAGGTTTGACCCCTGCTATCCTCAGCTGCTGTGTAGAGATGGTCTGACTGGTCGCTGTTACTGGGAGGTTGAGAGGAGAGGAAGGGTTGATATATCAGTGAGTTACAGAGGAAACAGCAGGAGAGGAGACAGAGGTGACTGTTGGTTTGGAGGTAATGATCAGTCCTGGAGTCTGATCTGCTATGATAGTGGTTCCACTGTCAGTCACAATAACAGAGTAACATCCATCTCCTCCTCCTCTGTCTCTGGTAGAGTAGCAGACATCTCCTCCTCCTCTGTCTCTGGTAGAGTAGCAGACATCTCCTCCTCCTCTGTCTCTGGTAGAGTAGCAGTGTATGTGGACTGTCCTGCTGGCTCTCTGTCCTTCTACACAGTCTCCTCTGACTCACTGATCCACCTCTACACCTTCAACACCACATTCACTCAGCCTCTCTATCCTGGGTTTGGGTTCTGGTCTCGTGGTTCCTCAGTGTCTCTGTGTCGTGTGGAGGATGAAGAGTCTCCTCCTGTTTCTCACTGCTGATCAGCTGAGTATGTACAGAGAGTCTGTATTTGTATAAAATAATTCAGAATGATTGAAGAGCTTCCTGGTGAACATTGTAAACTTCTTCCACTTCCAGTCCTTTAAAGATAGAAGCTGTGATCATGATTACAAATGGTTCAAAATGCTGCCGCTCGGCTCCTTACCTGAACACGGAAACGAGATCACATTACACCTGTTCTTGCCTCCCTTCATTGGTTAACGGTTTGGTTTAGAATACATTTTAAGATTCTGTTGTTTGTTTCTTTATGGTCATGCCCCAGCTTGTATCGCTGATATCGCTAGGTTTCCATTAAAGTCAGTGTGTGTAATTCCACAGACTGCTGAACGTCTGCGTCCCGACTCCGTCCCAGTTCCGTCAGTCCGCAGCCCTCCGGAGCAGATATACGCAGAGCTTCTATTTTTGACGGACGACAGAGAGCTCCGCAGCAATTCAGCACATGACAGATAGTGCGGGACAGGAAGTCGAGCACAGAAACAAAATAAATATCCGGTTAATTTTCAAAATAAAATACACCGTGCTCACGGTGGATCATATTTCCTGCACTACACCTTGAACACACAGCACAGAGCTGTTTCCCTTCTACTCCTCTGGATGGAAACAAACTGGTGTTGGTTTTCTGGTTCTATTCTACCTGAATTCGCGAGAACTTGTGGGTCCTCGTGACTACAGCTGTCAGTTATGGCCACAGCCGTTCTGCAACAAATCCGGACCTGGTGGGTATTGCCGGACTGCGGAGCACGCAGCAGACACGCAGCGGAGCCGGTCCGCAGCCGTGACGCATCTAGTGGAAATCCCCGGTAAGATCTGCTGACCAGCTACTCCTTGTTGTCCCTAGAACGCGGCTCAAAAATAGGGGAGATCGAGTGTTCTCAGTCGTGGCCCCAAGACTGTGGAATGAATTGCCTCTGAAAGTCAGACTGGCCCCCAGCCTTCACATTTTTAAATCATGACTTAAAACTCACTTTTATTTATTGGCTTTCAAACCATCTTGAGAGTTGTATTTTGTATTCTGCATTTTATTTTTCTAGTCTGTTATTTGTTTTAAATGTTTGTTTTGTTACTCGCATGTTTATAATCATGTCAATGTCCAGCACTTTGGTCAACCTGGTTGTTTTAAATGTGCTTTACATATAAAGTTGGATTGGATTGGATGAAATTGTAGAAATGAACGTTGACTTGTGTCATGTTTAGATTTGAATTCTGTCTCTTTTCACAATAAAAGCATAAAGTTACTGTGAGAGTGTTTGTGGTCTTTCTGTTTAACTTTTACACACAATAAGATGTCTCGGTGTCCCAGAGGTCTTCCAGGTCCAGCTGCAGCGTGAGAAACCCTCCAATCAGAGCAGTCCAGTACGTAAGTCTTTCACTTTTTCATTTTCATATTGTGTTGAGTTCAGGGAGCAGAGAGTCTGTCTGTTTTCTCTCCACGTTACTTATCTGCTCAGTCAGCTGCTGTAACTTCCCACTGTGCTATTAGTACTTTGACTGCAGTAACATGTCATCAATGTGACAGAAAAGCTGTTTTATTGGGTCTGTTGGAGGTTTGATTCCCTCCCACATTAATATGTTTGTGTTGAAGACTTCACTGTTGGTGTGTGACACTAGCCGTTTCTCAATGTCAAGGATCCTTCCTTGGTAGGATTACAGTATATAGAGTATATAGAGTTCTAGTTCTATTATTCAGGATTTTACGTTGCACATTTTTGATACTGAAAGGCCACCATAGGTGTGCGCTGTTTTGTTTTGTTTTCCGGAAATAAACGAGAGAGTTGATGCATTGAAAGTTGAGACTAGTCGTTATTTTAGCAACACAACATCCTCAACATTGGAACAGTCCTTCGACGAACTTCGAGGACGTTTCATCCTCGAAATTCTGGCTTCGGAGGATCCTTCCTTGACATTGATAAATGGCTTTAGTGTCCAACGTAAAACACTTTATATGTAATGAAAGGCGCTGTATAAAGGAGCTTTCTGTTGCTATGAAACCGTAGAGCAGACTGGTGGTATTACCGTAGAACAGACTGGTGGTATTACCGTAGAGCAGACCGGTGGTATTACCGTAGAACAGACCAGTGGTATTACCGTAGAACAGACCGGTGGTATTACCGTAGAACAGACCGGTGGTATTACCGTAGAACAGACCGGTGGGTATTACCGTAGAAAGACTGGTGGGTATTACCGTGGAACAGACTGGTGGGTATTACCGTGGAACAGACTGGTGGGTATTACAGTAGAGCGGTGGGTATTACCGTGGAACAGACTGGTGGGTATTACCGTGGAACAGACTGGTGGGTATTACCGTGGAACAGACTGGTGGTATTACCGTAGAACAGACTGGTGGGTATTACCGTAGAACAGACTGGTGGTATTACCGTCAGAACAGACTGGTGGTATTACCGTGGAACAGACTGGTGGTATTACCGTAGAACAGACTGGTGGGTATTACCGTAGAACAGACTGGTGGTATTACCGTAGAACAGACTGGTGGGTATTACCGTGGAACAGATTGGTGGGTATTACCGTGGAACAGACTGGTGGTATTACCGTAGAACAGACTGGTGGTATTACCGTAGAACAGACTGGTGGTATTACCGTGGAACAGACTGGTGGTATTACCGTAGAACAGACTGGTGGGTATTACCGTGGAACAGACTGGTGGGTATTACCGTAGAACAGACTGGTGGTATTACCGTAGAACAGACCGGTGGTATTACCGTAGAACAGACTGGTGGGTATTACCGTAGAACAGACTGGTGGTATTACCGTAGAACAGACTGGTGGTATTACCGTAGAACAGACCGGTGGTATTACCGTATAACTAACAGACTGGTGGATACCGTAGAACAGACTGGTGGGTATTACCGTGGAACAGACCGGGGTATTACCGTGGAACAGACTGGTGGGTATTGCCGTGGAACAGACTGGTGGTATTACCGTAGAACAGACCGGTGGGTATTACCGTGGAACAGGCGGGTATTACCGTGGAACAGACTGGTGGTATTACCAGTAGAACAGACTGGTGGTATTACCGAGAACAGACGGTGGGTATTACGCGTGGAACAGACTGGTGGGTATTACCGTGGAACAGACTGGTGGGTATTACCGTAGAACAGACTGGTGGGTATTACCGTGGAACAGACTGGTGGTGGTATTACCGTAGAACAGACTGGTGGTATTACCGTAGAACAGACTGGCGGGTATTACCGTAACAGACTGGTGGTATTACCGTGAAACGGTGGTATTACCGTGAACAGACTGGTGGGTATTACGAAACAGACTGGTGGTATTACAGGAAGACTGGTGGGTATTACATTGAACAGACTGGTGGTATTACGCAGAACAGACTGGTGGTATTACCGTAGAAGAGACTGGTGGGTATTACCGTAGAACAGACCGGTGGGTATTACCGTGGAACAGACTGGTGGTATTACCGTAGAACAGACTGGTGGTATTACCGTAGAACAGACCGGTGGTATTACCGTAGAACAGACCGGTGGTATTACCGTAGAACAGACTGGTGGTATTACCGTGGAACAGACTGGTGGGTATTACCGTGGAACAGACTGGTGGGTATTACCGTGGAACAGACTGGTGGTATTACCGTAGAACAGACTGGTGGGTATTACCGTAGAACAGACTGGTGGTATTACCGTAGAACAGACTGGTGGGTATTACCGTAGAACAGACTGGTGGGTATTACCGTGGAACAGACTGGTGGTATTACCGTAGAACAGACTGGTGGGTATTACCGTGGAACAGACTGGTGGTATTACCGTAGAACAGACTGGTGGGTATTACCGTGGAACAGATTGGTGGGTATTACCGTAGAGCAGACCGGTGGTATTACCGTAGAACAGACTGGTGGTATTACCGTAGAACAGACTGGTGGTATTACCATAGAAGAAGACCGGTGGTATTACATTAGAACAGACTGGTGGTATTAGGAGTAGAACAGACTGGTGGGTATTACCGTAGAACAGACTGGTGGGTATTACCGTAGAACAGACCGGTGGTATTACCGTAGAACAGACTGGTGGTATTACCGTAGAACAGACCGGTGGTATTACCGTAGAACAGACTGGTGGTATTACCGTAGAACAGACCGGTGGTATTACCGTAGAACAGACTGGTGGTATTACCGTGGAACAGACCGGTGGTATTACCGTAGAACAGACCGGTGGTATTACCGTGGAACAGACGGTGGTATTACCGTAGAACAGACCGGTGGTATTACCTAGAACAGACCGGTGGTATTACCGTAGAACAGACTGGTGGTATTACCGTAGAACAGACTGGTGGTATTACCGTGAGAACAGACTGGTGGTATTACCGTAGAGCAGACCGGTGGTATTACCGTTAGAACAGACCGGTGGTATTACCGTGAGAACAGACTGGTGGTATTACCGTAGAACAGACTGGTGGTATTACCGTAGAACAGACTGGTGGTATTACCGTAGAACAGACCGGTGGTATTACCGTAGAAACAGACTGGTGGTATTACCGTAGAACAGACCTGGTGGTATTGCAAATCGTAGAACAGACTGGTGGTATTATTACCGTGGAACAGACCGGTGGTATTACCGTAGAACAGACTGGTGGTATTACCGTAGAACAGACTGGTGGTATTACCGTAGAACAGACCGGTGGTATTACCGTAGAACAGACTGGTGGTATTACCGTAGAACAGACCGGTGGTATTACCGTAGAACAGACTGGTGGTATTACCGTAGAACAGACTGGTGGTATTACCGTAGAACAGACCGGTGGTATTACCACTGATGGAGCACCGTCCATGACAGGCAAGAAAAACCACAACGCGTACCTCCTATGGCTCCATTTTGATGCTACCAAGCCATCACCTCCCGTTAGCATCCCATTGACTCCCATTCATTTTGATGCTACCAAGCCATCTCCTCCCGTTAGCATCCCATTGACTCCCATTCATTCTGACGTCACTGTGACAGAGAATAACTTTACATCTGAAGAGTTTCAAGACTCTATTTGTCCGTTGTTTATTTCTAAAGAAACACAACAATGTATAAAAGGCTCCATTACCTTGTAGCTCACGTTATGGCTCCGTTGCAGATGCTTTTATAACAATAGGCTAACGATTGGGTCATAACCACGAGACTTACTGTCACACAGTAGAGAAAATACCGAAAAGAACAAAAAAAACCCCCCCCGCGGTGTTGTTTTTTTTTTTTTTTTTTTTTTTTTATTATTTTTTATTTGTTAGTGATCAGTAATTACTAATGTTAACGAGCAGCAATGGACGGGCCCTCGCGCCTCTGTGCGCGTCGGGGTTACCGCCGGACGCCGCTCCTTGCGACCGTGCATTTGCGCGGCACTCAGACACCGCAAACCGTAACCGATGAAAAGGGAACTCCCCGCCGAGTTCAACGATAGCTCACACAAGACTCTACGTCATACGGTTCATTAGCTGTGAAAGGGGGCGTGGCTAAAGCATAGGGGGCGGGTCCAACCATCACCAATTAAAAATGAAGCCTCTGCTGAGATGAATGATCCCTCACACAAGACTCTACCTTAAATGGGTCAGCATGTATGAAAGGGGGCGTGGCTTAAACATAGGGGGCGGGCCAAAGCATCACCAATGAAGAAGGAAGTCTCTGCTGAGTTCAATGATACCTCACACAAGTGTTTACATCAATCGGGCCATTAGTAATAAAAGGGGCGTGGCTTGAACATAGGGGCGGGCCAAACCATCAACAATAAAGAAGGAACTCTCTGCTGAGTTCAATGACACCTCACACAAGACTCTACCTTAAACGGTTCAAATGTTATGAAAGGGGGCGTGGCCTGAGTAAGCTCAGTATCACACGTAGACCACACATTCTGAGTTTCATGCAAATCGGATGATGTTTGTCATATAAGGCAGATTTCCTGTTGCCAGGGGGGGGGCGCTATGACCAAAAGTCAATTTTGGCCTGTAGGTGTCCTCAGGCCTGGACCCTTGTCCATCGTGAGAAATTTCGGGCAGATACGACAACGTACACTCAAGTTACAACAACTTCTTTGGTCATCGCTAAACACTCAAAATGGCCGCCACGCCCACACCGTCTGACGAAAAGTTTTTCTTTTAATAACC
>NC_053118.1:41403239-41408239 GCF_010015445.1 Perca fluviatilis
ATAAAAAGTATAGTGTAGTATATAGTATAGGTATAAAGTATAGTTAATAGTATAGTAGTATAATAGTATAGTAGTATAAGATAGTACTATAATAGTATAGTAGTATAATAGTAGTAGTAGTATAATAGTATAGTAGCTATAATAGTATAGTAGTATAATAGTATAGTAGATAATAGTATAGTAGTATAATAGTATAGTAGTATTATAATAGTATAGTAGTATAATATATATAGTATATAATAGTAGTATAAAGCAGTATATAATAGTATAGTATATATAATAGTATAAGTATATAATAGTATAGTAGTATTAATAAGTATATAGTATACAATAGTATAGTAGCATATAATAGTATAGTAGCATAATAGATAGATAAATAGTATATAGTATATAATAGAAGTATTAAGCAGTATATAATAGTATATAGTATATAATAGCATGAATGTATAGTATAATAGTATACATAGCATAGTAGTATAATAGCATAGTATAATAGTTAGTAGTATACAATAGTATAGTAGTATATAAAGTAGTATAATAGCATATAAATAGTATAGTAGTATAATATATAAGTATAAAGTATAGTAGTAATAATAATATAGTAAGATATATATAGCAGCATAATAGATATATATATATATATGCAGTATATAATAGATAGTAATAATAATAGCATAATATATATAATAGATGTGTATAACATAAGTTATAGTATAGTAGCATAACATACAGAGAGCTGGCTAGTGATGGATACGGAGACCAGCTAACCGCGATAGGGTATAAGGGTGGTAGCACAGAAACCAAATAACATCTTTGACACAATAAAACAGTCGCGGTGGATCATATCTCTGAACTACACCTTGAACACACGGCCCAGAGCTATTCCTCCTCTACCCTCTGGAGGAAACCAACTGGGGGTGGGTTGGGGTCCATTCTATGATAACTACCGATCTGTGTATCCTCGTGAGATCCCGGGTCCTCCAGATCTCATCCTCCTGACAGCCAGGCCTCCTGACTTCAGCTGTCAGTCGTGCCGCAACAAAACCAGACCTGGTGGGTGTTGACAGACGGCCAAGCACACAACCGGTGGAAATTAGGAGTGAGGTTTATTGAATGTTACGTGTAGTTGGTCCATGTATGACACAATTGTGTGTTTATTGTGTGTTTATGGGCAACGTTTTTGTTCTGTCGATTGCTAGAAGACACAATTTCTCCTATAGGAGACAATGGAGGCATATCTGCCTGTCTGTCTGCCTTTCTGACTGTCTGTCTGTCTGCCTGCCTGCCTGTCTGTCTGAAGCGTACCTCCTGTCTAAGGATGTGTAGCACTGGTGCAGCCAGCGGATGGATGGCAGCTTGTTTCTGGGCGCCATGGCACACAGGTAGACCAGCAGGTAGTTCTCTGATACCATCAGGTCCAAGGTCCCCACAATGTACCTGAAACACACACACACACGCATCAGGTCCAAGGTCCTCACAATGTACCTGAAACACACACACACACACCCATCAGGTCCAAGGTCCCCACAATGTACCTGAAACACACATACACACACACACCCATCAGGTCCAAGGTCCCCACAATGTACCTGAAACACTAACTACACGCACACCAGGTCCAAGGTCCCCACAATGTACCTGAAACACACACACACACAGAGACACACAGAGACAAACACACACACACACCCACACACACAGAGACACACAGAGACACACACACACAACACACACACACACAGACACACACACACGCAACACACACACACACACACACACACACACACACACACACAGAAACACACACATTTTATTTCAGGTGTATTGGATACATGGGTAATGTGTCCCTGAGCAAGGCACTTAACCCCTAGTTGCTCCAGAGTTGTGTGTGTGTGTGTGTGTGTGTGTGTGTGTGTAAACTCACCTGAACAGGTTGTCCATGACGTACTCGTAGTTCTCCACCGTGTTCTCCGGCAGGTAACAGGAGGTGAAGAGGATGACGGCGTTCATCTCGTCTCCACAGTAACCTGACGGCCAATCAGACGCGAGAACACGAGTCACACATTGATTTCAGGCGCCACAAATTAAAAGGTTGAAAGTGAGCGGCTAAAACAAAGGTAAAAAAGCATAAGTGTGTGTGTCTCTGTGTGTGTGTGTGTGTGTGTGTGTGTGTGTGTGTGTGTGTGTGTGTCTCAGTGTGTGTGTGTGTGTGTGTGTGTGTGTGTGTGTGTGTG
Source organism: Perca fluviatilis (assembly GCF_010015445.1). Taxonomy (NCBI): domain Eukaryota; kingdom Metazoa; phylum Chordata; class Actinopteri; order Perciformes; family Percidae; genus Perca; species Perca fluviatilis. The sequence continues at coordinate 41,405,474 of NC_053118.1, forward strand.
TGACCTCTGACCTCCGTGGGACAGCACCTGCAGGTATGGCTCCAGGACGCTCATGTTGACGTGGAACTCGTGTCCGTTGATGGAGAACCTCCTCCAGAGACGCCCCCTAGTGTCCACCTGGTCCAGACCCCCGAGACCCTCCAGACCCCCCAACGGCTCCACGGGGCTCCGGGCCACGCCCCCAGCCCTCGCCATGCAGGGGAGGTCGTCTGGTCAGAGAGAGGTCAAAGGTCAGAGGTCAGAGAGAGGTGAGAGAGAGGTCAGGGAGAGGTGGGAGAGGTGAGAGAGAGAGGTCAGAGAGAGGTCAGAGAGAGGTCAGAGAGAGGTCAGGGAGAGAGGTCAGAGAGAGGTCAGAGAGAGGTCAGGGAGAGAGGTCAGAGAGAGAGGTCAGAGAGAGAGGTCAGAGAGAGGTCAGAGAGAGGTCAGAGAGAGAGGTCGAGAGAGAGGTCAGAGAGAGAGGTCAGAGAGAGGTCAGAGAGAGGTCAGAGAGAGGTCAGAGAGAGAGGTCAGAGAGAGGTCAGGGTGAGAGAGAGGTCAGAGAGAGGTCGAGAGAGAGGTCAGAGAGAGGTCAGAGAGAGGTCAGGAGAGGTCAGAGAGAGGTCAGGGAGAGGTCAGAGAGAGGTCAGAGAGAGGTCGGGGTGAGAGAGAGGTCAGGGAGAGGTCAGAGAGGTCAGGGAGAGGTCGGGGTGAGAGAGAGGTCAGAGAGAGGTCAGGGAGAGGTCAGGGGTGAGAGAGAGGTGAGAGAGAGGTCAGGGGTGAGAGAGAGGTGAGAGAGAGGTCAGAAAGAGGTCAGGGGTGAGAGAGAGGTGAGAGAGAGGTGAGAGAGAGGTCAGAGAGAGGTCAGGGGTGAGAGAGGTGAGAGAGAGGTGAGAGAGAGGTCAGGGAGAGGTCGGGGTGAGAGAGAGGTCAGAGAGAGGTCAGGGAGAGGTCAGGGGTGAGAGAGAGGTGAGAGAGAGGTCAGAGAGAGGTCAGGGAGAGAGAGGTGAGAGAGAGGTCAGGGAGAGGTCGGGGTGAGAGAGAGGTGAGAGAGAGGTCAGAGAGAGGTCAGGGGTGAGAGAGAGGTGAGAGAGAGGTCAGAGAGAGGTCAGGGGTGAGAGAGAGGTGAGAGAGAGGTCAGAGAGAGGTCAGGGGTGAGGGAGAGGTGAGAGAGAGGTCAGAGAGAGGTCAGGGGTGAGGGAGAGGTGAGAGAGAGGTCAGAGAGAGGTCAGAGAGAGGTCAGAGGTGATGTCATTAGAGGTCAGAGAGAGGTCATTAGAGGTCAGAGAGAGGTCAGAGGTGATGTCATTAGAGGTCAGAGAGAGGTGATTAGAGGTCATTAGAGGTCAGAGAGAGGTCAGAGAGAGGTCGAGAGAGGTCAGAGAGAGGTCAGAGAGAGGTCAGAGAGAGGTCAGAGGTGATGTGATTAGAGGTCAGAGGTCAGAGGTGATGTGTGTGTCTCACCGTCCCACTCCAGCTCGTGCCCCCCCCCCAGCGTGCCCGTCTCGCTGCCTGATGGCGTCTCCAGGGCCTCCAGGTTGAAGTCGAAGGACAGCGTCTCGTCTGGCGTGGCCGACAGCGCCGCGGCCGAGAAGTCCACCGAGTCCCCGCGGCTCAGCGATAGGCTGAGGGGCGGGGCCGCCAGACGCTTCTTAGCCCCGCCCCCGCTGGCTCCTGATAGGTCGAGGCTCAGGGGAGGGACTAAGGGGAAGAGAGGGGGGGGGGGGAAGAGACCACAGCGTTAATAATTTGTGCAGGTCAGATGATTCTGGTAACACTTTACAATAAGGGTACATTAATTAGCATTAGTTAATGCATTAATTAGCATTAGTTAATGCATTAATTAGCATTAGTTAATGCATTAATTAGCATTAGCTAACTGCTATTAAGGGTTGAATAAATTGTCTAATAAACATTTATAACAATCCATTTAACAAGTAAAATCAAAATATACCTTAACCAAAAAAAAAAAAAAAAAAAACTAAGGTGTATATATTACCATTAGTTAATGCAGTAACAAGCCTTAACTAACTGTTAATCACAGTTAACTAAGGTGTATATTTTACCATTAGTTAATGCAGTAACAAGCCTTAACTAACTGTTAATCACAGTTAACTAAGGTGTATATTTTACCATTAGTTAATAAAGTAACAAGCCTTAACTAACTGATAATAACAGTTAACTAAGGTGTATATTTTACCATTAGTAAATGCAGTAACAAGCCTTAACTAACTGACAATAACAGTTAACTAAGGTGTATATTTTACCATTAGTTAATAAAGTAACAAGCCTTAACTAACTGATAATGACAGTTAACTAAGGTGTATATTTTACCATTAGTTAATGAAGTAACAAGCCTTAACTAACTGATAATCACAGTTAACTAAGGTGTATATTTTTCCATTAGTTAATAAAGTAACAAGCCTTAACTAACTGATAATAACAGTTAACTAAGGTGTATATTTTACCATTAGTTAATAAAGTAACAAGCCTTAACTAACTGATAATAACAGTTAACTAAGGTGTATATTTTACCATTAGTTAATAAAGTAACAAGCCTTAACTAACTGATAATAACAGTTAACTAAGGTGTATATTTTACCATTAGTTAATAAAGTAACAAGCCTTAACTAACTGTTAATAACAGTTAACTAAGGTGTATATTTTACCATTAGTAAATGCAGTAACAAGCCTTAACTAACTGATAATAACAGTTAACTAAGGTGTATATTTTAACATTAGTTAATGAAGTAACAAGCCTTAACTAACTATTAATAACAGTTAACTAAG
>NC_053118.1:41413239-41420739 GCF_010015445.1 Perca fluviatilis
CATGAGACCTGCAGGGACAAAACCACCAGTATCAGACTACATGAGACCTGCAGGGACAAAACCACCAGTATCAGACTACATGAGACCTGCAGGGACAAAACCACCAGTATCAGACTACATGAGACCTGCAGGGACAAAACCACCAGTATCAGACTACATGAGACCTGCAGGGACAAAACCACCAGTATCAGACTACATGAGACCTGCAGGGACAAAACCACCAGTATCAGATTACATGAGACCTGCAGGGACAAAACCACCAGTATCAGACTACAGGAGACCTGCAGGGACAAACCACCAGTATCAGACTACATGAGACCTGCAGGACAAAACCACCAGTATCAGACTACATGAGACCTGCAGGGACAAAACCACCAGTATCAGACTACATGAGACCTGCAGGGACAAAACCACCAGTATCAGACTACAGGAGACCTGCAGGGAAAAAACCACCAGTATCAGACTACATGAGACCTGCAGGGACAAAGACCACCAGTATCAGACTACATGAGACCTGCAGGGACAAGACCACCAGTATCAGACTACATGAGACCTGCAGGGACAAGACCAACAGTATCAGACTACATGAGACCTGCAGGGACAAAACCACCAGTATCAGATTACATGAGACCTGGGAGGACAGACCAACAGTATCAGACTACATGAGACCTGCAGGGACAAAACCACCAGTATCAGATTACATGAGACCTGCAGGGACAAGACCACCAGTATCAGACTACATGAGACCTGCAGGGACAAAACCACCAGTATCAGACTACATGAGACCTGCAGGGACAAGACCAGCAGTAATCAGCCTACATGAGACCTGCAGGGACAAAACCAACAGTATCAGACTACATAAGACCTGCAGGACAAGACCAACAGTATCAAACTACATGAGACCTGCAGGGACAAGACCAACAGTATCAGACTACATGAGACCTGCAGGGACAAAACCAACAGTATCAGACTACATGAGACCTGCAGGGACAAGACCAACAGTATCAGACTACATGAGACCTGCAGGGACAAAACCACCAGTATCAGACTAACATGAGACCTGCAGGGACAAGACCAACGTATCAGACTACATGAGACCTGCAGGGACAAAACCAACAGTATCAGACTACATGAGACCTGCAGGGACAAGACCACCAGTATCAGACTACACGAGACCTGCAGGACAAGACCAACAGTATCAGACTACATGAGACCTCCACAGGACAAACCAACAGTATCAGACTACATGAGACCTGCAGGGACAAAACCAACAGTATCAGACTACATGAGACCTGCAGGGACAAAACCAACAGTATCAGACTACATGAGACCTGCAGGGACAAAACCACCAGTATCAGACTACATGAGACCTGCAGGGACAAAACCAACAGTATCAGACTACATGAGACCTGCAGGGACAAAACCACCAGTATCAGACTACATGAGACCTGCAGGGACAAAACCAACAGTATCAGACTACATGAGACCTGCAGGGACAAGACCAACAGTATCAGACTACATGAGACCTGCAGGGACAAAACCACCAGTATCAGACTACATGAGACCTGCAGGGACAAAACCACCAGTATCAGACTACATGAGACCTGCAGGGACAAAACCACCAGTATCAGACTACATGAGACCTGCAGGGACAAAACCAACAGTATCAGACTACATGAGACCTGCAGGGACAAAACCACCAGTATCAGACTACATGAGACCTGCAGGGACAAAACCACCAGTATCAGACTACATGAGACCTGCAGGGACAAAACCACCAGTATCAGACTACATGAGACCTGCAGGGACAAAACCACCAGTATCAGACTACATGAGACCTGCAGGGACAAAACCAACAGTATCAGACTACATGAGACCTGCAGGGACAAAACCAACAGTATCAGACTACATGAGACCTGCAGGGACAAAACCAACAGTATCAGACTACATGAGACCTGCAGGGACAAAACCAACAGTATCAGACTACATGAGACCTGCAGGGACAAAACCACCAGTATCAGATTACATGAGACCTGCAGGGACAAAACCACCAGTATCAGACTACATGAGACCTGCAGGATAAAACCACCAGTATCAGACTACATGAGACCTGCAGGGACAAAACCACCAGTATCAGACTACATGAGACCTGCAGGGACAAAACCACCAGTATCAGACTACATGAGACCTGCAGGGACAAAACCACCAGTATCAGACTACATGAGACCTGCAGGGACAAAACCACCAGTATCAGACTACATGAGACCTGCAGGGACAAAACCAACAGTATCAGACTACATGAGACCTGCAGGGACAAGACCACCAGTATCAGACTACATGAGACCTGCAGGGACAAGACCAACAGTATCAGACTACATGAGACCTGCAGGGACAAAACCACCAGTATCAGATTACATGAGACCTGCAGGGACAAGACCAACAGTATCAGACTACATGAGACCTGCAGGGACAAAACCACCAGTATCAGACTACATGAGACCTGCAGGGACAAGACCACCAGTATCAGACTACATGAGACCTGCAGGGACAAGACCAACAGTATCAGACTACATGAGACCTGCAGGGACAAAACCACCAGTATCAGATTACATGAGACCTGCAGGGACAAAACCAACAGTATCAGACTACATGAGACCTGCAGGGACAAAACCACCAGTATCAGACTACATGAGACCTGCAGGGACAAAACCACCAGTATCAGATTACATGAGACCTGCAGGGACAAAACCACCAGTATCAGACTACATGAGACCTGCAGGGACAAAACCACCAGTATCAGATTACATGAGACCTGCAGGGACAAGACCACCAGTATCAGACTACATGAGACCTGCAGGGACAAGACCACCAGTATCAGATTACATGAGACCTGCAGGGACAAGACCACCAGTATCAGATTACATGAGACCTGCAGGGACAAAACCACCAGTATCAGACTACATGAGACCTGCAGGGAAAACCACCAGTATCAGACTACATGAGACCTGCAGGGACAAAACCAACAGTATCAGACTACGAAGAGACCTGCAGGGACAAGACCACCAGTATCAGACTACATAAGACCTGCAGGGACAAACCAAAGTATCAGACTACATGAGACCTGCAGGGACAAAACCACCAGTATCAGATTACATGAGACCTGCAGGGACAAGACCACCAGTATCAGACTACATGAGACCTGCAGGGATAAAACCACCAGTATCAGACTACATGAGACCTGCAGGGACAAACACACACACACACACACACACACACACACACACACAGGTTATTTCTTTCCCTGAGGACTAATAACCTGTATATCAGCTGCACCTGTCACGCTTCCACAGAGTCAATGAATCAAAGCAGAGTTAATTTAAAGTTAACCAGCTGAACAAACAGCTGTGAGTCACAGTCAGCAGTTAAAGGGCCAGGCCATCAATATATAAATATACAAATCAGTGTTAATATAAAGATATAAATGAGTCACTATTATCAATAAATAAATAAATAGCCCTGAAATCACCATCACCAAACTCCACCAGACTCCATGTAAATAATCAGGACTTTTAGTGTGTATAGAGCCAGCATATCTCCACCAGACTCCATGTAAATAATCAGGACTTTTAGTGTGTATAGAGCCAGCATATTTCCACCAGACTCCATGTAAATAATCAGGACTTTTAGTGTGTATAGAGCCAGCATATCTCCACCAGACTCCATGTAAATAATCAGGACTTTTAGCGTGTATAGAGCCAGCATATCTCCACCAGACTCCATGTAAATAATCAGGACTTTTAGCGTGTATAGAGCCAGCATATTTCCACCAGACTCCATGTAAATAATCAGGACTTTTAGTGTATAGAGCCAGCATATCTCCACCAGACTCCATGTAAATAATCAGGACTTTTAGTGTGTATAGAGCCAGCATATTTCCACCAGACTCCATGTAAATAATCAGGACTTTTAGTGTGTATAGAGCCAGCATATCTCCACCAGACTCCATGTAAATAATCAGGACTTTTAGCGTGTATAGAGCCAGCATATCTCCACCAGACTCCATGTAAATAATCAGGACTTTTAGTGTGTATAGAGCCAGCATATTTCCACCAGACTCCATGTAAATAATCAGGACTTTTAGCGTGTATAGAGCCAGCATATTTCCACCAGACTCCATGTAAATAATCAGGACTTTTAGCGTGTATAGAGCCAGCATATCTCCACCAGACTCCATGTAAATAATCAGGACTTTAGCGTGTATAGAGCCATCATATCTCCACCAGACTCCATGTAAATAATCAGGACTTTTAGCGTGTATAGAGCCAGCATATTTCCACCAGACTCCATGTAAATAATCAGGACTTTTTTAGCGATGTATAGAGGCCAGCATATCTCCACCAGACTCCATGTAAATAATCAGGACTTTTAGCGAGTATAGAGCCAGCATATCTCCACATGTAAATGGGTGAATTAAGGGTTTATTTCAACCAAACCAGAGTGGTGATTGTTGGAACAGTGGAAAGATGAACCAAGACGGCTTTTGGTAGTTTTATTTAGTTTCTGTCCACTTTGAATGAAGTGTGTTTTACGATGATAAAAGTCCTGATTATTTACATGGAGTCTGGTGGAGATATGCTGGCTCTATACATGCTAAAAGTCCTGATTATTTACATGGAGTCTGGTGGAGTTTGGTGATGGTGATTTCGGGGCTGTTTCATGTTAAACTAAAAGGATCTTACTCTTTAACTAAAAGGTCTATCTCTGTAGGGATCCATCCCATAATGTTGTCAGACACTTAGAATAATAACAAACATGGGGACACAGAGTCCAGAGTATTACAAATCAAAGTAGCCCTTTAACGAACTCCTCCTGAAACCATTCACTTCTCTATCATTTTAAGCTTCTTCCTGGTGTTCCTGTTGAACAGGAGGATGCAGTCATGTGACTCTCAGCTGTCACCTGTCGGCAGGTAAATGCTCTTCAGTTCTGTTATTGGTCTAAATCTTTTTTTAGGTTTAAATCTGACAGAGACGGGACTGAAGGAACCTGCCGGACCGCTCTGATTGTTCCCAGGGACACGCCTGAGGCTCTACTGTTCCTCAGCAGTTATCTGACGCACACACACACCCAGGTAACCACACCTGTGTGTGTTTGTGTGTGTTTAGGTCACAGGTGAAACCTCAGGTGTGTGTGTGTGTGTGTGTGTGTGTGGGTATTATATTTCCACGTTGGTGCCTTCAGGGTTGAAAGGGAAATCTGTGTTCTGTGAGCTCCTGCAGGCTTGGTGTCTGGCTGCTGGTCTTTCATATTCAGCCTACATAATAAGAATTGTCCATTTATTTATATTATTATTATAATAATATATATATAATAATAATACAATATGTTATATAATAATAAAAAATATATAATAATATAATACAATAACAATATAATAATTGTTATAATAATTTATAATATCCGTGAGAAGGTTTCATCAAATATGGCGCACTTCTGCTGCATAAATTACCGATTTCCGCGCGAAATATTTGGGGCTTGCATGATGTCATAATCCCCACATTTTCGTTGCAAAAAACGTCCCGTAATATATCTCAGCAGAAAGATGAAAAATGTTGCGTTTACTTCACACAAGAGCGGCCGTTTTCCCCTGTTGCCATGGGAACGTCATGAAGTGATGTCATTACACGACGTGAACACATCATCGAAAAGCTGTTGGGGGTCACTGTTTTTCTCTTCTTCATCAAACTATAGCTATAGCTAGATATGTGTCAAACTCGAGGCCCGCGGGCCAAATCCGGCCCCTCGCAGATTCTGATCTGGCCCGCATATCAAATTAGGAATTTAGGTTCACAAAACATTTTGGCCCACCTAGTTTTTGCCACTTTTTCCAACGTTTTTGCCACTTTTTCCAACATTTTTGCCACTTTTGCAGACATTTTTTAATTTGTTTTGACCTTTTTGTCACTTTTTTCCAACGTTTTTGCCACTTTTTTCCAACGTTTTTGCCAGTTTTTCCAACATTTTTGCCACTTTTGCAGACATTTTTGCCAGTTTTTCCAACATTTTTGCCACTTTTGCAGACATTTTTGCCAGTTTTTCCAACATTTTTGCCACTTTTGCAGACATTTTTGCCAGTTTTTCCAACATTTTTGCCAGTTTTGCAGACATTTTTGCCAGTTTTTCCAACATTTTTGCCACTTTTGCAGACATTTTTGCCACTTTTGCAGACATTTTTTAATTTTTTTTTCAAGGTTTTTGGGCGTTTCTTTTCTACGATGGCCGAGGAACTTTCTCCTGACTTCTTCAGGACTTTATGTCGACCAAACTGTGAGAGAGGAGACTATATGACACGTGCAATAATACAGTCAAAGATATTTAACTTTTTCGATTAAATAAAAGCCCGTCAATAAACTAATTAACATGTCTGGCCCTTGGTGAAGTTGAGTTTGACACACCTGATATAGAGCATATTCCATCGCAGTTCTTAAGAAAACGTGCCGAATAATCAAGGATTTTTGCCCTCAACAATCACAAAAAAACAGTACTAAAAAAAAACAGTACTAAAAAAAAACAGTACTAAAAAAAAACAGTACTAAAAAAAAACTAAATCAGTCTCAGGTGATGGTCTAACCTTTCTATTCCTCTTAAGTTTCTCCACGTAGGCACGGGCCACACACACACACACGGCCACCGTTTCCACACACAGGGGCCACGGCCACGGCCACGGGTTGGCCACGGGTTTCCTGGGTCCACGGGCTCACGGGCTGGGTTTCCACTGGGTTTCACACACACACACAGGGGTTTCCTGGTTTCCTGGTTTCACACACACACACAGGGTTTCCTGGGCCACCTGGGGTGCCACACTGGGGCCACACACACACGGGGCCACACACACTGGTTCCTGGGGTTATACCACAGTTACGTTTCCTGGTCTGATTACCACACAGTTCACACACACACACACACAGGGTTTCCTCTCCATCACCTCCTCCATCCACTCCTCCGTCCACCTCCTCCGTCCACCTCCTCCATCACCACCTCTTCCTCTTGCCTCCTCCGTCTACCTCTTCCGTCCACTCCTGCCTCCGTCCTGCCTCCTCCGTCCTGCCTCTTCCGTCCTGCCTCTTCCGTCCTGCCTCTTCCCGTCCTGCCTCCTCTTCCTCCTGCCTCCCTCCCTCCACCTCCCTCCATCCTCTTGACCTCTTCCATCCACTCTTCCTCTTCCCTCCCTCCCTCCCTACCTCCATCCTGTCTTCCTCCCTCCCTCCCTCCTCATCTCTTCCATCCTTCCTCCTACCTCCTCCATCCACCGTCTTCCATCCACCTCCCTCCATCCACCTCCCTCCATCCACCTCATCCCTCCCTCCACCACCTCCATCCACCCCTCCTCCACTCCCTCCATCCCCTCCTCCATCCCCCTCTTCCATCCCCTCCACCCCCCTCCACTCCACTCCACCCCTCTTCCATCCACTCCCTCCCTCCCTCCTCCTCCTCTTCCTC
>NC_053118.1:41425739-41428437 GCF_010015445.1 Perca fluviatilis
TGGTGGTTTAGCCACATTAGAATGTTGTCCACAAGACCAGCAACATCACCAGCAGGGAATTTCTCCTCCCAGCTTGCCCCTCCTTCCAGCAGACGAGGGACTTCCCTCAAGTTGGCAGCATTGTCCGTGCCTAACGATTATATAAGTCAGATCAGGACAGAAACAGCTCTGTTAATACGATATAACATAGCATACATTAACGTACTGTAACATTACTACTAACGTTGGCGCTTAATGTATATTTTGCCAGATACACATCTAACGCTAAAATCGTCTACAGTGAGGACGATAGTTTTAAAACAACAACCGGTATACCACAACACATGTAACGTTAGCTAGGTTATAACTGATTTGCCAGTGGTTAAACCAAAGAGTATAGAAGATCGGGTAACTTCACCGCTGTTAGCTAGCTAAGGTTAGCCAAAGCTAGCTTGATAGCACGTCAAATTACGATGCAAATAAAAGCGTTATAATTCGCGATAAAAAAACATCACTGACTGCAAAATTAACCACACATACATAAACAGGTTGTGTATATGTTAAACAAGTATAGCAAAAGACTAATGTTGAACTTACATTTTGGGTCTCGCTGTCGCGTATTCGGCCGCCATTATCGAAAGTTTTCACCTTTTGTTAGCTCCGCCCTTCCACTCGTAGCCAAGATGGCGACAGTTGAGTGTGGAAAGTGTCCACCGATCCACACTCAACTTTGCACCGTTATGAGTGCACCATCCGGACTTGTAGTGCACTGCATTTACCACACTTCGACGAGTTAAATTTTTGAGTGTACTCAAATAGTTAGTATAAGTACAGAGCACGATTTGAGACACACCATAAGTCTCGTGGTTATGACCCAATCGTTAGCCTATTGTTATAAAAGCGTCTGCTACGGAGCCATAACGTGAGGTACAAGGTAATGGAGCCTTTTATACATTGTCGTGTTTCTTTAGAAATAAACAACGGACAAATAGAGTCTTTAAACTCTTCAGATGTAAAGTTATTCTCTGTCAAAGTGACGTCAGAATGAATGGGAGTCAATGGGATGCTAACGTCGTGTTAGCATCCCATGATCGTGATCGTTTTGTAGCATCAAAATGGCGCCATAGGAGCTACGCTCTGTGGCGAGAGGCTTATGAACGAGCACGTTGCTACATGGTGGGGGTGGGGGGGGGGGGCAGGTCCATCGTGATGTCATGGGCCAGTCATCGCGGAAGATCCGAGCTCCGTGATTGGTTCATGAGCCGCTCTCATCGGACTGAACGGAGCTGAAACTTTCATTTAAAAGCAAACTAACTTGTCTCTTTCTGTGGTCACTTCCTGTTGCTACAAACACTCCACTTCCTGTGTGTTTCACAATAAAAACAAAACAAAACTGTGTCTCTTCCCTAAAACCCTTATTGTGAAACATCGACAGGAAGTGGTTGGACTCAACACCACCTCAAACCGCTGCAGCAACGACTTTCTGTTACCAGACCCCGCCCACTGAGAACACTGCTCTCTGATTGGCTGAAAGGTGCAGGAACAGGACAGTATGAAGCTGCACACACACACAGTAAACACACACTCACTCACTCACACACACACACACACACACACACACACACACACACACACACACAGTAGCACACACACACACACACAGCAGGGAGATGGGGGAACACTAGAGCAGGGAGGAATAGGGGGGGAACACCAGAGCAGGAGGGAATGGAGAGGGAGACACCGAGAGCGGGGGAATGAGAGGGGAAGACGCAGAGCAGGGGGATGGAGAGGGGAACCCAGAGCAGGGGAATAGAGAGGGAGGGACGAGAGGGAGGAAACCAGCAGAGGAAACAACCCAGCAGTGGAACGAGAGAGGAGAAACACCCAAGCAGTGAGGGAAACAGTGGAATGAGAGGAGACACAGCACAGGGAAACCAGAGCAGGAGGGAAACCAAGGAACGAGAGGGAGACCCAGAGCAGTGGAACGAGAAGGAAAAGAGCAGTGGAACGAGAAGGAGACACCCCAGCAGGAATGGGACACCAACCCAGAAAGGAAATGAGAAGGAACGAGAATGGGAGACACCAGAGCAGGAGGAAAGAGGTGGGAGACAACCCAGTGGAACCCCAGTGGAATGGAAGGGAGACACCCAGTGGAATGGGACACAACCCAAGGAACAACGGTGGAATGAGGGAACACAGAGTGGAGGGAGACACCAGAGTGGAAATGAGAGTGGGAAACAACCCAGAGTGGAAACACAGAGCAGGAGGAATGAGAGGGGAGACACCAGAGTGGGGAATGAGAAGGGGAGACAACTTGTGAGTGGAATGGAACACCAGAGCAGGGAGGAAATGGGAAACAACGGAGGGGGAATGGGAGACACCAAAAGAGTGGGGGGAATGGGAAACACCAGGAGTGGGGGAATGGAGAAGGACAGGGGGAATGAGGGACACACCAGAGCAGTGAGGAATGAGACACCGGAAAGAAATGGAAACACCAGAGTAGTGGAATGAGAGGGACAGAATGGAAAAGAGAATGGAGACCTGTAGTGGATTAACAATGATAAATATTATACACACACACATACATGCAGGAGAGAGCAGGAGGAGAAAGAGGCAGCACACACAGGATAAAGGCTGGATGGATAAATAAACACACCAACTGTATTCTCATGAAGAGAAACAAAACCAGAATGGATACAGATATTCTGGATTATTAGGG
>NC_053118.1:41428630-41433630 GCF_010015445.1 Perca fluviatilis
TGGCGCAATGCGGCATGGACGCGCGGGCTCCGCAATGGACGGGGTAAAGAGGCGATGGAATCCAGGAACGAACGTGGGTCAGGGATCACAAACGTTACCCGGAACCACGTGGACCCTGATGCCGCCGACAATTACCTGGAGGACCAGGGGACATCAGGGGACTACGATGAAATAATCACCTGCCTGCCACCACCACCGCACACATCCGGGATTGCGATTAATATTACACACACCTTACCCACCTGCACGTCAGGGTGCGTTAATGATTACTGCACTGGGGACGGATGGTCTCCATTCATCCACCACCTGCCTGAGACCACCACCACCGCGTCGGGACTCGGTCAGCACCTGCCTGCCTGGATCTGCCACCACCACCTGGATCTTGCACCACCCGCCTGCCCTTCAGGGACCTGTCCTGCCACCTGCCACTGCCTGCCTGGATTTCCATTTCCCTGTTTCTACCACCACCACATTAATGTGTTGTGATTCTTGTTTATATTTTATTTAAAAGGATTCAGGATCTCATTCAAAGTCAGTTTATTTTACACATTTAATCCCAAAACTCTGAGAATCCTAAAGGATCTTTAAATAAAGTTTTTAATGAACAGCTGTTACTGTTAAAGGTGACACTATTTACATATTACCTGGGGGGGGGGGGTATTACTCAGTACATTCCTCAAATGTGATGTACTTGTACTAGAGTATTTCCATGTTCTACTACCTTCTACTTGTACTCCTCTACACTAATCTGACAGCTGGGTAAAGATATGGGCCTTCGTTCTTTAAATACGTAGAAAACTACCCAGAGTTTGGTTGGTGGAGGAATCAGGAGGTTTGGATGAGATGACATGTGATGTGAAAGATTTCCCAAAAACCAGAGGTGGAAACTAACTTAGTACATTTACTCACATTAAAAGGTACTTGTACTTTACTTGAGTATTTCCATGATCTGCTACCTTCTACTTGTACTCCAGACATCTCAGAGGGACAGTTTATCAGTCACCAACCAAACTCTGGCCAACTTTCAGAGGATTTAAGAAACCCACAACAGTAATTCATGTGTGTCCTCAGTTCAGGTTCAAAATCCATTCAGACTTTATTAGAAATGTTGTTATGGTAACGCACTTGTTTTTTTGATATGTAGATAAAGGGTTGTTGATTGAAATATTAGTATGTGATAAATAGAAGGTGTTTGGAGGATTTTTTGTTGTGTGATTTGGTTTTTTTGTTTGTGTGTTTTGTGTGTGTGTTTTTTGTTGTTTTTGTTGTTTGTTTATTTTTGGTTTTTTTTTTTTTTTTTTTGTGTTGTGTGTGTTATTAGGGGGGTTATTATTATTATTTTGTGTGTGTGTTATTGTACTGCACGCTCAGCAGCACTCGACAGAAACTCCTCCATCTTCTGTTAGTTAGCCGTTAGCTGCTAACCGCTAGCTGCTAACTGTGACCACGAGCTAACTCGCGAGCTGCTCCTCTAACCGGTTAACGGATCCGGTAACCGGTGCCAGCAGGGTCACGAGCAGTGGGCTGTCACTAACACACACACACAGTCACACACACGCACGGTACCGTTAACTTCCACGCATGACAGTCGCGAGGGCTGACTCTCGGTAATGTCCCGGGTAAAAGGTCAGGAGGCGTTCAAGGAGCAGCGGAAACGTTGTAAACTAGAGTTGTCTCTGATGGTGGAGAAGGACTCATCATGTTTGCCGATTAAATAAAGAGGAAATAATTAAACTAACGTTTTGGCTTATTATATAAACACTATAAAGACAGACAGATATACAGGCAGACAGGCAGACAGAGAGAGATACAGACAGAGAGAGATACAGACAGAGATACAGACAGACATACTGACATCTACCTAACCTTAAATAATAATAAAAAGTGCTACAATATTGTGTATGTCTGTTATTTGGTAGTGATGTTGTGTGTCTGTGATGTGTTGATGTATGATGATGGCTGAATGATGATGATGATGATGATGATGATATGATGATATTGATAGTATTGATGATGATGACGATATGATATGATGATGATGATGATGATATTGTTGATGATGATGATGATGATATGTGATGATGATGATATTGGTATTATTGATGGATAGATGATGATGATGATATTATGATGATAATGATATTGATATTGATATGATGATAATAGTATGATATGATGATGTGATGATAGTATGATGTCTGTGTTATTATTAGTATTGAGTGATGATAGCGTGTGTGATGATGATGATGATGATATTGATGATGATATTATTGATTCTTTGTGTGTGTATGTTGTTGTTATTGTAACCTTGTGTGTGTGTGTGTGTGTGTGTGTGTGCTGTTGTGTGTGTGTGTGTGTGTGTGTTCAGGTAAATGTGTGTTGGTATTGTTGTGTGTGTTGTGTGTGGTCTGTGTGGTTGTGTGTGTGTGTGTGTGTGTGTGTGTGTTGTGTGTGTGTGTGTGTGTGTGTCTGTGTGTTGTGTTAAAGCATCGTGTGTGTGTGTCTGTGTGTGTGTGTGTCTGTGTGTCGTCTGTTGTGAATCTGTGTGTGTGTGTGTGTCGTGTGTGTGTGTGTGTTCAGGCAGGTACATCGCACGGCTGGCGGCAGCTCGACAGAACTCCTCCATCTCTGTTATTACGTTAGCTGCTGAACCGCTATTGCTGACCAGACTAATGAGCTAACTCGGCGAGCTGCCCCTCTTAACCGGTTAAGATCCGGTAACCGAGCGAAGAGGGTCACGAGCAGTGGTTAACATTAACACACACACACAAAATCACAACGCACGGTACTGTTAACTCACGCATGACAGTCATGTGAGATTGACCTCGGTAATCGTCCCGGTAACAGGAGGGTCTTCGGGATAAAGCGAACGTTGTAACCAGAGCTGGTTCCTGACGGTGAGAAGGACTCATCATGGTTTGGTTGATTAAATGTTAAAGATGAAATAATTAACCACCCGTTTTGGCTTATTATATAAACACTATGTTGATACGGATACAGACAGGCAGGATGAGCAGACGCAGACGGAGAGAGATACAGACAGAGATACAGACAGACATACCGGACATCTACCCAACCCGGAAGGATGGACAAAAAGTGCTACAACATTGTGCAAGCGTCTGTGTGTGTGTGTCCTGTGTGTTCAGGCCTCAGTGTGTCTGTGCGTCTGGTGTTCAGGTGTGTGTCTGTGTGTGTGCGGTCTGTGTCTGTGTGGTGGGTGCGCCGCGGTGCGTGCGTTCAGGTGTGCGCCCGGTAGGTTCAGGTTCGCAGTGCGTGTGCGTCTGGCAGTTCAGGCCCGCAAAAGTCTGTGTGGTGGTGGTGGTTCAGGGTGGGGTAAAAGTCCGCTTATCCGGAAGCTCCGCAGGCCCGTGCAAAAAGTGGTCTGGTGCGGTGTCCGCAGGTGTTCAGGCACCGGTGTGTCTGTGTATGTGGTGTGTGTGTGGTCTTTGTGGGTCTTTGTGTGTGGGTCTTTGGTGTTCGTGCGGCCCAGGTGCGTGCAGTGACGCGCCTGCGTGTGTGTGGTTCAGGTGAAAAATCAGTGCGTCTGTGGTGTCCAAAATCGCGTGCAGTCTGCGCAGGTTCAGGTTCGTGATTGCGTTCGTGCGCCGTTGGTCTTCCCAGCAATCCTTTGGCTTTTCATCACCGCTTTTTCTATTTTTATTATTATTTTGTCACTTTTCAAACCTCGACATCACCACAAACACATCACGCAACTTGATGATTGCGAAGACCACAAACACACAACAGATAACAGAGCCTATGGTAAAGATCATTCAAACACATCAAACAGTAACCTGATGCTTTGACAGAAAGCCACAAACACACCACAGTAACTTATGCTTTGATGAAAGACCACAACACACATCAACATAACTTGCTACTAAACAACAAACACCCAAGAAGTGAAAACAAACAAAAAAGGAAAAACAGCGGGGGAACACCACACGTTAATCTATGCTATTGGTGAAAGACCACAACACATCACAGTAACTTTATACGCTTTACTTGTGAAAATAGACAGAACCCAAACCTAACCATACACACACCTAATTGAGCCTTCACAATTTATGATCTAAGCTTCCATCTCTAGAGGACTAAGTGAAGATTTTACGGAACAACGAGGAAGCCTCTTCAATCATCTGATATTCAACTTGCCCCATTCATTAGTTCATAATAACCTGAGATATCTTTAAGAGTGATTGTAAGACTCAAGACGAGCAGTGAGAAACAGGAGAGACTCTCCCCCCCACAGATACTAAGACACTGATCACTTAACCAGATCAACCTCAAACCCGCGAGCAAGAGGAGGTGAGTGGAATGTGGTGTTGAAGGTGTAGAGGTGGGATCAGTGAGTAGAGGAGATAGAGTAGAAGGACACGAGAGCCAGCAGGACAGTCCACATACACTGCTTACTCTACCAGAGACAGAGGAGGAGGAGATGTCTGCTACTCTACCAGAGCAGAGAGGAGGAGATGGTCTGCTACTCTACCAGAGACAGAGGAGGAGGAGATGTCTGCTCTACCAGAGGAGGAGGAGATGTCTGCTACTCTACCAGAGACAGAGGAGGAGGAGATGGATGTTCTGATCTTATTGTGCCAGACAGAGTAACCATCATCAGAGCAGTCCAGACTCCAGGACTGATCATTATATCCAAACAAACAGTCATCTCTGTCTCCTCTCCTGCTGATTCCTCTGTAACTCACTGATATATCAACCTCTCCTCTCGTCTCTACCTCCCAGTAACAGCGACCAGTCAGACCATCTCTACACAGCAGCTGATGACACCACCACTCAAACCTCTCTGGATGATCAGGATATGGCTGATCCTCCTTCTCCACATATGTCACCTTCCTGTTGTTGTCAGACAGTTTGAGTTTTCTGTTCACTGTGTTTGTGTCCAGTGTGAGTTCACAGGAACTGACGAGAGAGACACCCAGCACAGCTGCAGTTATTAACCAATCAGAACTCTGATGATGACATCAGAGGGTGGAATGAGTGAT
>NC_053118.1:41436130-41466297 GCF_010015445.1 Perca fluviatilis
GTAGAAATACTTTCTGCTCACCTCTTGGCAACAGCACCGTTAATTACATGGTAACAGATTTAGACCCTTTCTCTCTCAGTGCATTCACAGTTAAACCATTGACCCAGACCTGCCAACCTTGAAGAAATGATATGAGTACAACTCCCCAACGACACCAATCTCCGACAGCCCACCGCCTATATACGCTCACCAATGATAAACCTATGAGATACCTAACACCATACTACATAATATTCTTTCACCAATATTTATTACTTACTCCATAACCATATACAAGTAGACCATACATGTTATACAATTACTGATATCACACCTAACATTGAATTGAAAACAAACCGTTGTACAGGAGGCATAGCCCATGGAAACTTCTTCCACCTGATAATACATTGTTTGGCTCATCACTACCTTCTAGATTACAATAAATTATTATTACTGTGTAGAGGAGTGGATGAATGGCTGTACGCGTAGTGAAACTACTATACAAATGTTTTCTTATATCCTGTCCAATATTTTGTGCCCATATATTTGTTAGTCTAACCAACAGGAGGCAGAGAGAGCTAATCAATATGCCTAAGTACTTCTGTGTTAAAGATGAGTCAGACCAGGTTAACATGTAGCCTTCTTCTGATTACTGAAGGGAAATGAAGTAGTCTAAGTAATGATTTACTCATAAAGCAACTTTAAATTGGCCTAAAGCAACTACTAAAAAAAAGAACAAGATTGAAGCCTGACAGAGACACAATTATAGGCTAATAAATAACATGGGTCAGATATTTTAGATACGCTTTTAGAAATTTGACAACTTTTCTAACTGCCCCCAACTAATGGGAAGGATGGCAGGTGAGATAAGCTAGCCTATTCACACCAGTGTTGGGCAAGTTAATTCCAAAATGTAATACATTATTGATTACTAGTTACTGTCTTTGAGAGTAATTAGTTATATTACAATATTACTGTCTCTGAATTGTAATGCTTACACTACTTTTGCGTTACTTTTGCGTTACTTTTACCAAAATAACAGCGGAAGTATTCTTGGCAGCTAGCTTGTGAATTTCACCACGGGGTCAACAAAGTCTTATCTTTATCCACTTTAATAAGTAATAATGTATTCATATTATTTTGTATTATTAATATGACGCTGTAAAGTAACTAAAGCTATAAAATAAATAGTTAAGTAAAACGTACAATAGCCTACTTGACTAAGTCTGAATTGTGGTGGACTAGAAGTAGCCTAATAAGTAGGATTCAATAAAAAAGTTTTTTTTTAATTGAATTAAAGTAGCCGACGGTATATTGTTACTTTCCACCGCTGATAAAATGTAATATTACGTGTAGCAAGACTAAACATTAATTCTCGACATGTTATCTGTCAGTTGCTCGGTCACATTGCTGTCGCCACTGACAGGACACAGATGTTGTCAGTTACCGTCTCTGGTTCTGGTTCTGACCTCGGGGAACAGTGATGGGACAGCTCGCTTCAACGCAGGGTAAACAACTCAGGAAAATAATATCCGTGTCGCAAATGTATCTCTGCAGTCAGTTCAGCTACTGAATTGTAACGCGTTACTCCCATCACTGATGGACACTATGAAAGCTTTTTTTCTTATCACCCATTTATTTTTAATATCATTATGTTTGGGGGGGTGGGGAGTATTTGTTTATGGGACTGTGTTCATCGTCGCCCTTGGTGACTGATGGTTGTCGTCCTCGATGATGTACAAATGTCTATGCTTCGTTCTGAGGTTGTATATACTTCTATGAGGTAGTCTGGACATGTGGAGGTGTGATGAGGTTCTATATACTGTCTCTGTGAGGTAGTCTGGACATGTGGGGTGTGATGAGGTTCTAATACTGTCTCTATGAGGTAGTCTGGACAGTGGAGGTGTGGTGAGGTTCTATATACTGTCTCTATGAGGTAGTCTGGACATGTGGAGGTGTGATGAGGTTCTATATACTGTCTCTATGAGGTAGTCTGGACATGTGGAGGTGTGATGAGGTTCTATATACTGTCTCTGTGAGGTAGTCTGGACATGTGGAGGTGTGATGAGGTTCTATATACTGTCTCTGTGAGGTAGTCTGGACATGTGGAGGTGTGATGAGGTTCTATATACTGTCTATGTGAGGTAGTCTGGACATGAGGAGGTGTGATGAGGTTCTATATACTGTCTCTGTGAGGTAGTCTGGACATGTGGAGGTGTGATGAGGTTCTATATACTGTCTCTGTGAGGTAGTCTGGACATGTGGAGGTGTGATGAGGTTCTATATACTGTTTTTGTGAAGGATTGTGGAGAGGGGGGAGGTGGGATGAGGTTTTTTTTTTTTTTTGTGGGGGGGTGGGGTAGGGGGGGGGGGGGGGAGGTTTTTTTTTTGGGGGGTGAGGTTCCTATATACTGTCTCTGTGAGGTAGTCTGGACATGTGGAGGTGTGATGAGGTTCTATATACTGTCTCTGTGAGGTAGTCTGGACATGTGGAGGTGTGATGAGGTTCTATATACTGTCTATGTGAGGTAGTCTGGACATGTGGAGGTGTGATGAAGTTCTATATACTGTCTATGTGAGGTAGTCTGGACATGTGGAGGTGTGATGAGGTTCTATATACTGTCTCTGTGAGGTAGTCTGGACATGTGGAGGTGTGATGAGGTTCTATATACTGTCTCTGTGAGGTAGTCTGGACATGTGGAGGTGTGATGAAGTTCTATATACTGTCTATGTGAGGTAGTCTGGACATGTGGAGGTGTGATGAGGTTCTATATACTGTCTCTGTGAGGTAGTCTGGACATGTGGAGGTGTGATGAAGTTCTATATACTGTCTCTGTGAGGTAGTCTGGACATGTGGAGGTGTGATGAGGTTCTATATACTGTCTCTGTGAGGTAGTCTGGACATGTGGAGGAAAGGCCATCTCTCCCGTTAAGAAATCGTTCCGAACCTTTTTCTGAGGCGGTTCAGCCATGGCATGCAAGCCTACGGTTATCCGGACAGCCCAGCTTGCTGAGGCACTGAATTGAATTAAACGCGTGAAGCATTTCGCTAGGAGGGGCCATAGACCGTATTTGAGAAGGGAGGGGCAGGTGGGCGGAGGGTTAAAATGCAGCGCTCTGATTGGCCGAAAGCTTTTCACTCCACTCCTCAGCGGCAGAATCAACGTCATAGATGATTGCATAGAAACTGAAACTGGAGAAATGAGAGATGCAACAAAATACGTACCTAGAAAGCAGCGAATTGTACAAGCGTACTTAAGGGTCAAAATGCGTGCCGAGTACGCAAAATGCGTACATGTTGGCAGGTCTGCATCACTCTAACACACACAGCTTCAATCTGATCAAATGTAGAGTTGGAATTTACTCACTTTAAATTCATATTTGGGCTGTCAATCAATTAACATATGTAATCCAGTTTAATTTCCTTTAAAGAGTCCAATCATAAGAGAAGTTATCATAGGAAACTTTCCAGATAGAGGAGGTCTAAGTCAGGATTTTATTTCATAGTCCGCCCTCTAAAGCTGTTTACTGCTCCAGAAACCAGCTGTTCTTATAATAGGCTATGTGATGTGTATTAGAGTGTGTTCCTAGCCTACTTTATCATATCATACTGACCAGGTCATGAGAATATTAAACTTAAGAATATAAATTAAGAATATAGAAACTACAGGTTGTTGTTTTATAGGATGGAGATGTCCGTCTCTAGTTCCTGATAAACTTATCTATAGGCTGCTATATGAACGCTGTGTTATTCAACCACAGCTGGATGAAAATAAAAGCCCTACAGATGGAAATGAATGAGATATGTTATAGAGTACAAATAACAGCGTAGGCCTAGTACATTTGGACATTTATGAATGCATGAATTAGACAATGTTTTACAGAGTTGATAACGTGTCCTTAACTCAACATCGGAGAACCAGCTGAACATTAAAGGGAGTCTGAGAACTTCTTCCCTGGGATCTAACCTTTTACTGTTTAGGCTATCGGTACATTTGACCTGTTTACCATCCGTAAAATGATGTCATTATCATAGACTAAATGTTAGACAATGATGACATCAGCTGAAAGTATGAAACTAGTGTGTGCAATATAAAAACAATTTGGCGAGACAGAGAGACAGACAGAGAGAGAGAGAGAGAGAGAGAGACAGAGAGAGAGAGAGACACCTGGAATACACTGCACCAGGATCTAAAACTGTCCAATTTGATCCCACATTTTATTTTAAACTCGTTGTAAGGATACTGGAAAACATATTTTCATTTCTTAAAACCATGGAAACTTCCTTTAACATACAGAGATGTGACCAAACTACATCAATTATTAATAAAAGGGAGTTATCATTCTAGTTCCTGGAGATGTTCTCCTTTAAAACTTCCTACACAAATATCTACTTTTTGTTCATCAGTGTTGTACCTGAGAGTGTCCAGTCTCCAGAGAGGATCCTTTAGTGCCTCTGACAGTAGCTTCACTCCTGAGTCTCCTGGGTAATTGTAGCTCAGGTCCAGCTCTCTCAGATGGGAGGGGTTGGAGCTCAGAGCTGAGACCAGAGAAGAACAGCCTTCCTCTGAGATCAGACAGCCTGACAGACTGCAAATACACAGAACAACACCAGGAACCCTCTGTCAACATGTGGAGCCATGTGTTTGTTTTATGTCTATTTGTTGTCCAGCTACATTTTGGTCCATATTTAGAATACACCTTTAAAATTATCTGTATTTAACTATTGAGTCTTGAAACTACTGCTAAAGATTGTCGTATAAACAGACACAAAGCTACACGCCAGCTGTTTATCAACTAAAGTTAATCAGATTCTAAATGGTCATCAGTTGAATGGGTTAATGAATCCTGACCTGAGAGTCTCCAGTGTGCAGTGTGGACTCATCAGTCCATCAGAGATCAGCTTCACTCCTGAATTCTGCAGGTTGTTGTTACTCAGGTCCAGTTCTCTCAGACTAGAGGACTGGGAGCTGAGAACTGAGGACAGAGCTTCACAGCTTCTCTCTGACAGGTTACAGCCACTCAGTCTGGAGAGACAACAGGAAGGAAACAGGATATTATATTTAACTCCTGTTGAAAGATATCAGAGTATTTATTGATGAATAAATCACACTCACAGAGCTTTGTTGGAGGGACGGTAATGAAGAAGACAGATAACATTTGTGTTTAAAATTTAAGTCTGGACTTTTGGTGATAGAGAATATAAAATCCCTTTTAAACACCTTTAAAATGATCTGTATTTAACTATTGAGTCTTGAAACTACTGCTAAAGTTTGTCGTATAAACAGACACAAAGCTACACGCCAGCTGTTTATCAACTAAAGTTAATCAGATTCTAAATGGTCATCAGTTGAATGGGTTAATGAATCCTGACCTGAGAGTCTCCAGTGTGCAGTGTGGACTCATCAGTCCATCAGAGATCAGCTTCACTCCTGAATTCTGCAGGTTGTTGTTACTCAGGTCCAGTTCTCTCAGACTAGAGGACTGGGAGCTGAGAACTGAGGACAGAGCTTCACAGCTTCTCTCTGACAGGTTACAGCCACTCAGTCTGGAGAGACAACAGGAAGGAAACAGGATATTATATTTAACTCCTGTTGAAAGATATCAGAGTATTTATTGATGAATAAATCACACTCACAGAGCTTTGTTGGAGGGACGGTAATGAAGAAGACAGATAACATTTGTGTTTAAAATTTAAGTCTGGACTTTTGGTGATAGAGAATATAAAATCCCTTTTAAACACATGTTAAATTTGTTGGAATATTATTCTAAACAAGTTAGAAACATGATAATTAATCGTGACTGAATATTACACTAGAGGGTTTGATTTATCGTCATTATTGGCACGACAGTGATGCCACTTGTACCCAGGCGCTGGTGCCGAGGTTCGTAAGCATGACTGAAATGATAATATGACGTTAAATCAAACCCTCTCATGTAATAAAGCGATTATACAACAACGGTAAAAGTTATAATCAATCTGTATTCATATTGTGGGGCAATTTGCTCTCAAAATAAAGAAAAGCAAGAGAGAGGATTTTTCGTTCCTCCCTGTTAAACGTTAGTCAGCCAGTCATCTTACGCTATCGTTAGCGTTGTAACGGTGAGATCGTGGAATTTTCCAAAACGTAATAACTACCGCACATATAAACACCTAACTTGCTAACTTATTCTTTTATAACTAAAAATATTTTTAAAAATTTTTTTTTTATAATTTTTTTTTTTTTTTTTTTTTTTTTTTTTTTTTTTTAATTTTTTTTTTTTTTTTTTCTTTTTTTTTTTTTTTTTTTTTTTTTTTTTTTTTTTTTTTTTTTTTTTTTTTAATTTTTTTTTTTTTTTTTTTTTTTTTTTTTTTTTTTTTTTTTTTTTTTTTTTTTTTTTTTTTTTTTTTTTTTTTTTTTTTTTTTTTTTTTTTTTTTTCTGACTCTTCAGTCCATCAGAGATCAGCTTCACTCCTGAATCCTGCAGGTTGTTGCTATTTAGGTTCATCTCTCGCAGACTAGAGGACTGGGAGCTGAGAACTGAGGACAGAGCTTCACAGCTTCTCTCTGACAGATTACAGCCATTCAGTCTGGAGAGACATCAGGAAGGAAACAAGTTATTATGTTTAACTCCTGTTGAAAGATATCAGAGTTTTTTATTGATGAATAAAACACACTCACAGAGTTTTGTTGGAGGCTTTGACCACTGGCAGCAGCCTCAGAAGAGCCTCCTCCGAAGCACCATATTTCTTCAGGACAAACACGTCCAGATCTTCTTCTGATGACAATAAGATGAAGACCAGAGTTGACCACTGAGCAGGAGACAGATTAAATAAGGAGAGTCCTACACTCAGGTACTGTTGGATATCCTTCACTAGAGAATGATCATTCAGTTCATTCAGACAGTGGAACAGATTGATGCTTCTCTCTGCAGACAGATTCTCACTGATCTTCTTCTTGATGTACGTCACGGTTTCCTGATTGGTCACTGAGCTACTTCCTGTCTGTGTCAGCAGACCTCGTAGGAGATTCTGATTGGTCTGCAGTGAAAGACCCAGGAGGAAGCGAAGGAACAAGTCCAGGTGTCCATTTGGACTCTGTAAGGCCTTGTCCACAGCACTCTGGTAGAAGTGTCTTGATCCTGTTTGTTCTTCTGACAGCAGGATGACTCCAGAGTTGGTGAATGTCAGATGGACATGAAGAGCAGCCAGAAACTCCTGAACACTCAGATGGATGAAGCTGAACACCTTGTCCTGGTACAGTCCTCTCTCCTCTTTAAAGATCTGTGTGAACACTCCTGAGTACACTGAGGCTGCTGTGATATCGATGCCACACTCTGTCAGGTCTGATTCATAGAAGATCAGGTTGCCTTTCTGCAGTTGTTCAAAAGCCAGTTTTCCCAGAGACTCGATCATCTTCCTGCTCTCTGGACTCCAGTGTGGATCTGTCTCAGCTCCTCCATCATACTTGATGTTCTTCACTTTGGACTGAACCACCAGGAAGTGGATGTACATCTCAGTCAGGGTCTTGGGCAGCTCTCCTCCCTCTCTGGTCTTCAACATGTCCTCCAGAACTGTAGCAGTGATCCAGCAGAAGACTGGGATGTGGCACATGATGTGGAGGCTTCGTGATGTTTTGATGTGGGAGATGATTCTGTTGGTCTGCTTCTCGTCTCTGAATCTCTTCCTGAAGTACTCCTCCTTCTGAGGGTCAGTGAACCCTCTGACCTCTGTCACCATGTCAACACACTCAGCAGGGATCTGATTGGCTGCTGCAGGTCGTGTGGTTATCCAGAGCCGAGCAGAGGGAAGTAGATTCCCCCTGATGAGGTTTGTCAGCAGCACATCCACTGAGGTGGACTTTGTAACATCAGTCAGGATCTCAGTGTTGAGGAAGTCCAGAGGAAGATCCATAAGATCAGTAAGTCATTTACAAAGTAGACAGTTTACATCCTCTAAAGAATTTACACATAAACATATTATCTCTGGAGACATTAGTAAATGTCCCATTAGTCCAGCTAGTTAAATCTTTGGAGAAATCCTCTTACTGCTCTGCAGACAGTCAGCCAGCTCGTCCTGCTTCATTCTCCTCAGGAAGTGCAGTGTGATCTTCAGAAATGCCTCTCTGCTCCTCCCCTGCTCTTCATCCTCCCTCTTACGCTCTGAGCATTCTGGGTAATCTGGACACAGCAGCTGGAACAGAAGATTATATGAACCACACAATCAAACGGAAATCATGGAAGCAAACATCAGATCCATGTTGGACAGACTGTCAACCAACTGGACTGAACAGTGCAGCATGGAGATGATTGTGAACAGAATAGATGTAAAAGTGCTTGTTGTACATGTACAGACCATAAATATGGAGTCCAGGTCTGTTTGATGCTGCTGGGCAGACTGACCAATAGGAACCTCTGAGCTCTCCTGGTCCACTCTGTGGAGGAATCAGGAAGAATTAGCTCACATCATGTCTGTCCACACAGAGACAAACACAATGTAATGTTGATTACAAAATTGAATCAGATGGTTTCCACTGACAATAAAGTGCTGGTGATACTGCTGACCCCACTGTGAATCAACAGAAAGAACTAAGAAGTAAACAAGGGCTACATCATGTTTGGCCTAAGAGCAGCTACATATCGGGCCGATAATCGGCCGTCTGACAGTCTGGCGGGGTCGGTGACTTGAGACTGTTCGTTGTGTTACGTGCCGTCGTCCGTCACAGGAACCGTCGGCCTTAATTTTGGCAAACCTGACGTGTTCAGTTGGAGACAGGGCAGTCGGGACTCACCTGGAAATGGCTTGCGGGATCAAACTGACCTTTGTTGATCTGAAATTAAGACAGATTCAGCAACTGCATGGCCTATTTCTCTCTTCAAATGTTTTCAGAAACACGTTTTGGTGAACTATTTTATTACAATATGAGATGGTATTCTGAATGAGCCAACATTAATGGCTGCAATGGCCGGTTGAAAAAAATCCCAAATCCGGAAGCAGCAGCTAGACCCACGTGACACGATTGTCCAATCAGCTGCCTGGTTTTCATTTTTGGGTGACAATACAGAGTAGCACCACCTGCTGTTATGGAGACTTATCATGTCTCCGTAACAGCCTCGCCTTGGTGTGTTCTGAAGCATTGATTGGACCTCGGGGATCCGACTGATCAGTCCAACTGCCTTTTTTGCCGAAGGTCGGCCGTCTGGTTGGTGTGTCAGCAGCTTTAAGGACTCCTGAAGCAGCTGACTGGTCTGAGTGAGGAAGACTGCTCTCTTTGCCCGGTCAGCTCCCAGATGATGTCATGTTCTGCTGTGTGTTTACAAATGGTGAATATACTGTATGGGTGCCTGGGTGGCCGAGTGGTTGAGCCATCCATATATAGAGACTCAGTTCTTGACGCGGAGGGCGTGGGTTTGATTCTGATCTGCGACACTTTCCTGCATGCCAACCACCCCCCCCCCCTCCCCTTAACCCGTGTGCTGACTTAGGGTCAAATTATATAATATATATGTGATGTAGAAATAAGTGCTTAAAATATAAGAAGAAAAATTTTACAATTTAAAACGTTGGAAAAAGCAAAAATAAACTGTAAAAAAAGGCGTCAAAAAATTGTCTTTTTTCAAGGTTGATGGGAAGACAACACAAGGGTTTGTCTAAAGCCCTATTCGCACGGGATAAGTATTACCTGGTGACCTCCAGTCATTTGTAATAATCGCGGAGGTTGTCTGTGATCTTAATCCCGTGTGAATCGGTCATGTCTGTAATTTGTAAAGTAATAATTCCCCCGCAAAATGACCTACCATATTTCGCCGAAAACGGAGGTCCTGTGATAATATTAGTCCCGTGCGAATCGGCATCTCTGTGATTTGGGGTCTAACTGGCTGCGTTGTCAATTATAAATGAAAAGTTTTGACATCATATCCGGGGGATAATGTCTGTAAATTTGAGTAAAATACAGACTTCAGTTATCCCGTGTGAATGCAACAGACGAAGTACAGACGTGTGGGGGTAATTTATAAACTACAAGAGGTGCCCAGGTAATACTTATCCCGTGCGAATAGGGCTTAAGCTGTCACTAATAAAGGCCTAAATACCTAATAATAAGAGGAGGTGATTTTACAGCTCACAGCAACTTATACAATCTAGTGTCTGACGGAAAAGTTGACTATGTGAAATAATTCTAAAATACTACATCTATGAATCTCATTCAACAGGTTCTCACACCCATCTCGAAAAAAAATGACCGCTAAAGGTCTCCTTTAACATTTCATGTGAACGCGCTTGATCGGCACTATTGCCGTCCCTTTTGACACGCTTGGTCGGGACTACTAAAAGGTCGTACTGTTCCGTGACACGCGGGAGGAAAGAAAAATGCGACTCTAAAAAGCGACTCTACCAATCGTTACAAGTGGGACGCAAACCCGGGTCTCCTGCGTGAAAGTCCGGGTACATCAGCTACATCTTATCTAAGTTCAGGTGTCCCTGGTTCGTTACATAAATACGATGAAGGGCGCCTTTTACGTCACATCAGACGCTGACAGTCCAAACGTCCTTATTTTACGAGTTCGGAATGAGAACGGGCTGTCTCATTATATTGTACTGATAACTTACTTTCTGTCAGATGGATGTCTTTGTTTAATATAAATAAAATCCTGCTTTGACTGGTCGGTCTTGAAGGACAACCAGCTGGGTTCAGGTTCAGATTCAGGAGACTCTGGTCTCTGCTGCTGGATCCTGAAACAAAAACAGATAAATCGAAAATCAAAAGAATCTTTTAACACAGACAACAACTGTTTTTATTTCAAATATTAGTAATGTTTGTCAGTTTTTAAATTCCTACCTTCTATCAGCAGATAAAGAGGAAGCAGCATTGAATACTACTGATAAGAACTGATACTTATACCAAATATAATAATACTACAGGCTATATACTGTACATACATGTAATTATTAACAACTTAATGCTAATAACAACTTACTGTTTGTCAGAAAAATCTTTAAAATTAATCACATCCTCCTTTGACCGGTCGCTCTTAAAGGACACACAGCTGGGTTCAAGTTCATAATCACGTTCAGGTTCAGGTTCAGGTTCCGAATCAGGATCAGGATCAGGTTCAGGTTCAAGATCAGAGTCAGCAGGGTCTGGTCTCTGATGGGTCCTGATAGACACATTTATTGAGGGTCATGTTCAGCAGTCTCTTATAGCCAGACCTTCCTCCACAGCGCTGCGGAGGAAGGTCTGTCTAATCCACACAGTATTTCCTGGATGGAAGAGAAACATGCTCTGGTTTATTGGCATTTCTTTAAACCAATCACGATCGTTGTGGGCGGTGCTAAGCTTCGGACGGAGCCACGGTGCCTCTGCTAAATAGTCTCAGGAAGGAACTGGTTTTGGTGGAACATGTGGACGTTCAGAAGTAGTTTTAGTCGTGCAACAGAAGACTCAGATTGGACAGATAGTCTAGTTAGCTGTCTGGATTTACCCTGCAGAGATCTGAGGAACAGTTAACCATAGAACTCACAAATCCACCGGAGGTTAGAACCCCGACACAGAGACAGAGGAATGGAACGGACATCTTTTAGCCAATTCCGATAAATTTTTCTAACCACTTTACAGCACAAACAAATATTTATTTTCTATCTTTTCTTTAATAGAACATTTTGCACAGAACATAGAACATGTTTTGAACAGATAATGTATCACTATAAAATAGAACTATATAAATGACTCCTGGTGTGGGACATTCACACACATCTAAAGAGCAATGTTAGAACCATTTCCTTCTTTTCACATCCTATATCACACTGAAAAATTAGATTTTTGTTTTTGGTGTCGTCCCTCCATGCCCTACTTTTTCCTAGCAGGTGTTGCATATTGCAAGCTTGTTATCTTCTGCACACACGCTGAAGAATTTCCAAACAGCTGACATGTTGCCGGTTAATTCACGAGGTTCCCTACATGTGCGAGAATAGCACCGACACGCTTCACACCACGAGCGGGTACGCGCCACACGGCGGAGAAGTTGAGAGGAAGGGAAAAGAGAGCTGTGGCGTCCATGTGTCCTTGAGAACTGTAACTCGAATAACTAATCAGTTAATCAGATCGGATTTTAATACCAGGTGAAAACAACACTGAGAGACAACACTACTTCTAGTTTGTTGGAGGTTTCAGAACAACTCACCTCAGTCTTTGGCTCTTTATTTCAATATCTTCCTCCCTTTCCTTCTGTGTTGGACTCGTCCTTCTCATCTCCTCCATTTTAATTGGCCTGTCCCTTACAGGTCGCCTTGTTTTTTAAAGTAACAGTGTCTCAAGGGACCAGTGATTCTTCATGGACACACAGCTGGGTTCAGGTTCAGGTTCAGCAGGGTCTGGTCTCAGTTTTAATGTAATGTGCTAAGTTGTCTTTCATTACATATCTTATCCTTTCCAGATGTAATGTACTGGTCAGGTCTTGGAGCCACATCCTGTACGTAGGAACCATTGTCCCTTTCCATGACATCAAAATCAATAATTCCAAAGACTGAAACATTGCACAACTTTGTTGCACTAACAAGCCCTTATGCTGCTACCTCACCACCAAAAACCTTGTCACTATTACTAAATCTACTGAAGAGCTGGTAAACATATTGTCATTATACTTTGAGCACAATGACAATAAAGATCTATTTATTTATATCACTGGGGTCGAACCCAGGGCCTTTTCAAATACCTTCGCTCAGTATCCTGTTGATAAGATCTTTGTTTATTTCTTTTCCAGCCAGTGGTGATGTCATCACTGCTCTAAGCTCATCCAAAGGCATACCTACAGTCTGAGCAAGACGCTGCAGTGACTCACTATCAAGACCAAAGGTAGCTTGGTACTGGCTAATGGTGTAAGCAATCATGATCATATCAATGGCAACAGATAACCCAGGAATTGGTACAGCTGCTCCCAATGCAGACGCACCTGCAAGGTACTTTATTCTAGCCTGTAAAGCCTCTTTCTTTTTTATGATTTCACAACTGACATTGGGCAAGGCCAACAGCAGAACATACCTCTTGTGTGCAGGAAGTTCTTCCTCTAAGGTTTTCTTTAAAAGATGGAAATCATACAGGCGGAGATCACGGCTGGCCACCAGGAAGACTTGTGGAGACTCAACACGTCCTTTAAGACCTTCGTCACAAAGAGAACAGGAAGTAAACTTCACATGATGAAATTAAAACAAACTGAGAAACAACGTCTTAAGCCTACACTTCCCAGAAACCTTCTGCAGGCCCGACACAAAGACAGGTAGGTCATTTACAGTAGAAATATTTGTTCAGATCTGAGAAGATGAGACCCTCATTAGGGGGCTCTGCCAGTGTTTATATGATTCATTTTATGACCTGTTAACACATGTGGAAAGTTATTATCTTGTCCTCTCTTAAAATTAAAGTGTCTACTTGTGACCTTTGTTGCATACATTTGTAAATTAGAATCAGAATGAGAAAAGCTTTATTGCCAAGTACGTTTCTTTAAACATACAAGGAATTTGTTTTGGTGATGTAGGTGCGCGTCACACAATCTCTAAATATAAGAAGGCTAAGAGAATCAAGCACCAGAATATAACAATATAAGTATAAACATATATACACAGTATGTATTAAAAATAAAAATAGCGGCACAGCAGATATATAAATATCCACCTAACCTCAGACTTACCTTTAATGCATTCCTCCCTCATTTCTTTAAGGGTCTTTTCTTCGTTGAACTCTGACCCCTGATCTCTTTTCTCATCACGTATGTTGTGGTCAATCTTTGAGCGAACAAAGTAGAACTTCTTCCCCATCTTCTGAATCTCCTCAGCGAGCTTCACATCATTTTCTGTGAAGCGATCAGCTGAGATGATGATGAAGAAGTCAAACCTTTTGAATTCAACCTTCTTCAGGTACTCCTCAGCTGGAAACTTGGTGGTGCCAATACCAGGAAGATCCCAAAGTGTAACATTGGGATAATTTGGATGAGGGTATGGTGTAACATCTGTGGTGGTTTCTGTGAAACCAGTAGGGGCAGCTCTTTCCTTATCACTGTTGGGTATGCCTCTAAAGGCATTAACAAAGGAGGATTTACCAGGACCAGACTCTCCTGTGATCGCAATATTTAACTGAACATTATCCAGTTTGTCCAAATAAGTCTGGATCATTGCAGTGGCTGCTGCGGCTCCATTGGTTTCCAGTTCTTTTTTACTTTCTGCTATTTGTTCATCATCATGTGGATTATCCATAGCACTTCCTGAAGAATAAGTAAAAACAGAAAATCATTGAGCTATTTTGATTCAGGAGGTTGGAGCATATACAAGTTTACTCTCATCTAATCATAATGTTTTTTTCCAAGAATGTGTGTAATCTATACTGTAAGATAAATTGTTGGCTGCAGTCAGGGAGCTTTTCTGGGCAGCAAAACCATCAAAACATGCAAAAATTAATTCAGTAATGTCTGGATAGGTATGGTTAGGAAAGATCCCGATACTTCTCAGCATCAGAACCAGGGCCTTGTGCTTTCTCAATGTCTACACCTACAAACAAATAATGAGCCTTGTGACTTATTCCCTCGAAAGCCTCTGACACACCAACCCGACGGCCGACCATCGGCAGAAAAGCCCGTCCTACTGATCAGTCGTCCAAAAAGTTCCTCAGAAAACCCCGAAGCGACGCCGACTTCAGCGTACGTTCTGTGCGTGGGCGGAATGTAATATACGTCTCCATAACAGCAGGCGGCGCTAATCTGTATTGTCGCCTCAAAAAATGAAAACCGGAAATGACAGACGCAACATGTGGGTCTGGCTTCTCCCCGACCATGATGGCGGCTCGTTCAGAATACGATCTCATACTTTGCGAAGATTGATTACTGAAACATGTTTCTGAAAACATTGTAAGGGGGAATTAGGCCGTGCAGTTGTTGAATCTGTCTTCATTTCAGATCAACAAAGGTCAGTTTAACAGATTTTCATCAGATTTTGAGAGACTTTAGTCACACTCATCCCGCTCGCCATTTCTGGATTAGCTCTCCACCAATCAGATGGGTCATTGATTCCGACTGCCCGCCCTCCAATTCAACATGTCAAATCGGCCCAAATGAACGCTGATGGCTCCTCCAACTGACGACAAGTCACCGACCTCGTCAGATGGCCGATAATCGGGTTGGTGTGTCAGGGTCTTCAGTCAGAGGACTGCATTCAGAATATAGGCCATGTTTTTGTTTTCAGACCCCAGAGGCCTGTACTACGAATCCAGATCAACATGTCCTGGATTTCTTTCAGTTCCCTGGCTTCACCTAACCCAACAACCGCGGTCCCACATAACCTGTGTCACGATGGTGGTTAACAACTAGTTCAGTCAACCCATGGTTAGTTTACAGACAGACAGGCAACCAGACCAATCCAGCGGCGCATGCGTTCACATAAAAGAAGGTTTGCTCAGCCTGACCAATTATAAACATCTACCAGAGCCGCATTTTATATAAGAAGAGCAAACTATAATTCTGCATACATATGAAGAACACAGACATGGTTTTACAGGCAAAACGCAATACAGTCGCTGCTTCCTTAAACAGAAAGGAAAGCTGGCAAAAAAGCATACACTGTAAATATGTAAATCACAACTTTTATCAATATCACTTCCTCATCAGTCAGGACCATGATCTGTCCATAATTACACTCCTGCTTTCCATAAACTGCCGTTGCTTTAGCCTTTAGTTAGGGCCCGAGCGCTGACAGCGGCAAAGGCCCTATTGAAACTGAAGGAATTATTAGGATTCATAAGAGTCCAACCCTGAGGACAAATAAAGGCCGATATTTACTTAAAGTCATAGCGCCCCCTAGTGGCAACAGGAAGTAGGCCTAAAAGTCAAGGTGCTATACTTTATTGAACTCCTCCTAGAGATTTCATCCGATGGACTTCAAACTTGGTCTGTACCATCCCAACACCTTAACGATGAAAGGTTATTAAAAGAAAAACTTTTCATCAGACGGTGTGGGCGTGGCGTGGCGGCCATTTTGAGTGTTTAGCGATGAACAAAGAAGTTGTTGAAACTTGAGTGTACGTTGTTGTATCTGCCCGAAATTTCTCACGACTGACAAGGATCCAGGCCTGAGGACACCTACAGGCCAAAATTGACATTTGGTCATAGCGCCCCCCGAGGGCCCTTCCATCGCTGCTCGCAGCATTAATTTCAGTTGCAACCCCGAGAATTGTTAAAGGTAGTCTGTATTTTCATGGAGATGAACTGTTAACCACTACATTTGCAATGGCAGAGCACCACAGACCTTGTGTATCAAACCTCTCGATATTTACCAATGATTGCCCCCCCCCCACACACACACACACGTAATGCTTCAGGTCCCGCATTGGCGCAGCTCCCCGGGGCATTAGGGGAGACTGGCATCGGAGGCTTGGGCCCCGTTATAACTGCTTGCAGTTCTAGTTTCAGTTGCAACCCCGGCAGTAGGAAGCAATCGTGAGAGCAAATTAAAAAATATAAAAACACAATTCAAACCGATGTGTGGCATTGGCAACACATGGCTCAACAAGCCGACAAATAGTCTACACATAATTCTCTGCACTGTAAATGTATATCTTTCAGGGGATGTTAACGGGGTTGTCGGTCTCTATGAGCGCACCGAGCTCCAGACATGACAGCTTTTGATTTTCCAACGTATCTTGGGATTCCACAACAGGTACAAAGCAGCAATAGTGGTTAATTCGGACAAATTGATGAAAGAAACTTGGTGCCTACAGCTCTACACCGATGGGTAACACAAGTAACGTAAAGTGTTTAAACACAAATGATCCCAATGATCTTGCGATGAACTCATGCGATTAAACATTTGCTCTGCCTCAGTGTGAACACATCATACATTTAGTTTAGAAAACATTCCCAGATGCTTAAACCCTGCAGCATTAGATAACAACTGATAACAGTATCACTTGTCCAGGAGCTTATCCATAAATCAGTACCAATTTAATAGCATTTCTCATTACCCATTCATACAAATTTATGAATTGTCTTGGTTCCCTGAATCAGCCGCTGTAACCTCATTACATAAGACTACTAATTCAAAGAACAGTGCAAAGTGTGTTACACAAGACAAATCTGCAGTGACACAACAGGAAATTCACAATATTGACAATATTAAAGAGATAGAATTATATGTCTTACCATCTGTGCTACTTGAAGAATGTTACGACTCAGCAGGAAAGTTTAACTTCTGTCTCTACTGTTGTTAGTGTTTTAAAGAATTCAGCAACTTTCAACGATATGGACAATGAAAACTTCCTGCTGTGGGTGACAGAGACCAATCAGTGTCTGCCATGTCTCCTTGTAAATCAGTGAAATCACATGGTTTATAAGAAACACCGTCTGTTTATCATAGAGCTGCACCCTTACGAGAGAGCATACCGTAGAGCATACCTTACGGCAAAGGCTGCACCCTTTGACATAAGGTATGCAGTGGCACACACCCTGAAGGTGTAATAACTACTGTGATGGGCAGAGAGTTTAAACCAAAGAATTGTCTATATATATTTCTCATGTTGAGATTGTAGTAATACCTGTAAGGGGATTTAGAGTCAATGGAGTACCCTGAGGTCAGCGTTTAACCGCCGGTAAATCTCTGCTGGATGACTCGCTTTTGGGAAGGTTGAAATCAGCAACTTTCCCATTCGGTTCTGCATATACTTTTATGCACGAAAAATCCTGATTTATTGTAAACCTACTTTTTCAAACTCCTCCTAGACCATGTGACCATTCTGCTGATAAAAATTTTGCATATTACGCACGAACACATTTGTGTAGCTAGCTACGAAAACACAAACTTTGCCATATCTCGGCCAAAATAAATGCTATCAACGCAAAATTTTAGATTCTTGTTTGCCGTGACCCTCTGAGGACCTATTTATGCAAATTGCCACTGAGGGGCGTTAAAGGTACAAAAAGTTTATATTTCATAAACGGCTCATCCGATTTTTACGAAATTTTGAGGGTACCATCTAGGGCCACTCCTGAGGCCATGCCTTCAGTTGGGTACTGATTCGTCAATGTGGACGTGGCCTATGGGACCCAGGTTTAGATTCACAACTTACACTAATATGAGCAACTTCAAATTCAAAGTGTAGGTGACCAATGGCTCATGGACCTCAGATACCAAAAATTACACATGTGGACCACTAGGTGGCGCTATAATAATATCAAACGTGTTTTTGCCTATAACTCCCACATTAGAAAACCTTACATCTTTGTGTTTCTTCAATTGTGCTGAATCTGATGATATAGGCCACGCCCATTTCCGCTAAAAAGTTTCTTCATAATATTGCACAATGTGCAAAACCAACTTTATCAAACTCCTCCTAGGCCTCTAACATCTCTAGATGGACATGACCAAAATTTATTGAAAGGATTTTGCTACTTTAACCTATGTACAATTTACCACCAAACAAAATGTTTTAGCTACAAAACACAAACTTTATCATATCTTGATCTATCTATCTTGAGATATGTGTTCGACATGCCACTATGATGCGCTATACTAAATTTGGTTAGGAGGCACTATAATCAACGATTACGCGTTTTTTTCGCGCAGCGCTGGCTCGCTTGCAGCTGGATGGGAGGCACCCCGAACCGGTGCAGGCTAGTGCTGAAGAAGTATTAAACTCTGCCATTGTGCATGGCACAAGACAGACATCTTTTCATCTCCAATCCTATCTGTATTTGTGAGAAGTGGCGCTGTCCTAAGTTGAAAGCCTACTTTACGGCTAAATTATCAAGTTAATAGGTGTGTGTGTGTTCGCATCGGACGCTGTCCATTTCCTAAGGTTCTGAAATGCAAACATTTTTTGGCTACTTTTTTTTTGAAAGAAACGGTGCCTACAGCTCTACACCGACAGGTAACACAAGTAGCGTGAGTAACGTGTTTAAACACAAATGATCCCAGATGCTTAAACCCTGCAGGCAGCGTTACACAAAAACTGATAACAGTATAATTTGTCCAGGAGCTTTTCCATTAATCAGTACCAGTTTAACCCATTCATACTAATTCATTCATTGTGTCTTGGTTCCCTGAAACAGCCGCTGTAATCTCATTACATAAGACTATTACAAAGAATAATACAAAGAACAGTGCAAAGTGTGTTACACAAGACAAATCTACATGATTTGTCTCGTCCATGATCTGTGATACGACAGGAAATTCACAATATTGACAATATTAAAGAGATGGAAAGAGATAAAATTACAGTATGTCTTACCGTCTGTGATACTTGAGGAACGTTATGACTCAGCAGGAAAGTTTAACTTATGTCTCTACTGTTGTTGTTTTGTAGTGTTTTAAAGAGTTCTCTTCCTGCTCTGGGTGACAGAGACCAATCAGTGTCTGCCCATGAAATCACATGGTTTACAAGAAACACTGTTTATCATAGAGCTGCACCCTTACGAGAGAGCATACCATAGAGCATACCTTATGTCAATGAATGCACCCTTTGACAAGCAAAAACAAGCAAAAAACATTTCTGCCGATCAAGAATGTGCAGACCACGGTGGTTTTGTGGTTAATTTAATAGTCTGATGGATAATTGCTGCTTGTGAAAACGATTGTTGCAGTGTATATATATGTATGTATATATGTATTTTTTTTATGTTCTGAAATAAAAATAAACATTGCCCTGATGTACACACAGCATTGTTTAGGTTTTTTTTTAGTCAGAGAACCTACGTAGGCAGTAGGCTTTTTTTTTTTTTCCATTACCTCCAACGCCGGACCATTTCAAGCCACTGGGCGAAGTGGCATGAAGTGAAATGTTCAGGCCATGGGACCTTTAAAAGACTTTTTTATCAGATAAAAATTGCAAACGTTGCCATATCTCAGCCAAAATAAATGCTATTGTGGTGGAAGATTTCTGTCAACAGACTGGGCAAGTTGGGAGAGTTTGTTCAAATGTATTATTTCTTGCAAGCAAGGAGATCGAGTTACACAGCACACGTATCTGAGTACAGTGGAAGAGATCATAAAGTACCAGTCAAAGACAGGAGTATATATATATATATATATATATATATATATATATTATTATTATTATTATTTTTTATTTTTTTTTAAAGAACAGCATCCTGTTGTAACAGGATGAAATCAGGAATATCTCGCTGTAGCAGGATAAAGAACAATAAGAAATCAGGACACATCTTGGTGCACACGTCTGGCAGTCACTTCTTTCATGCAGTCATTTTTCATCAATGTCTGCAACTTAACCTTTCTATCTAGACTAAAAAATCCCCTTATACTCAACTCAACATGACCTCTCTGTCTGAACTAAAACATCCCATTACACTAACAACGCAACATTTTAGATTCTTGTTTGCCATGACCCTCTGAGGCCCTCTTTACGAAAATTGGCCACTGAGGGGCTTTAAAAGTACAAAAAGTGTATATCTCATTAACGGCTCATCCTATTTTTACGAAATGTTGAGGGTACCATCTAGAGCCACTCCTAAGGCCACACCTACAGTGGGGTACTGATTGGAGTGGACGTGGCCTATGCCACCCACGTTTAGATTCACAACTTAGATTAATGTGAGCAACTTTAAATTTACAGTGTAGGTGAACAATGTCTCATGGACCACAAATTACATG
Source organism: Perca fluviatilis (assembly GCF_010015445.1). Lineage (NCBI taxonomy): Eukaryota > Metazoa > Chordata > Actinopteri > Perciformes > Percidae > Perca > Perca fluviatilis. Next base: position 41,456,730 of record NC_053118.1, read on the forward strand.
TGGACCAGTAGGTGGCGCTATAATGATGTCAAACATATTTTTGCCTATAACTCCCACATTACACATTGCACATTAGAAAACCTTACATCCTTGTGTTCCTTAAATTGAGCTGAATCTGATGATATAGGCCACGCCAATTTCCGCTAAGAAATGCAAAACCAACTTTTTCGAACTCCTCCTATGCCGTAAAACCGATCTGTAGAAATCTGGTACGTAGCATCTCCAGATGGACTTGACCAAATTCTATCAAAAGAATTTTGCTACCTTAAACTATGCGCAATTTACCATCAAACTAAAAGTCATAGCTAGCTACAACACACAAACTTTATCATATCTCAGGCAAATTAAATGCTATCAACCAAATCATTGAGATATTTCTTCGACATGCCACTATGATGCTTTATGCTAACTTTGGCGAAGATCAGCTGTTAGGAGGCACTATAATAAACAATTACGTGTTTTGGCCGATAACTCAATGCACGCAAATGAAACATTTGTGATTGCAATTTCTCTGGCATAGTAAATGCTATGGACACAAAACTGAAACTGCCCGTTCGGCATGCCACTCTGAGGCTGTATACCAAATTTGGTGAAGATTGGCCATTAGGGGGTGCTATAGTCAACGTACCAGTTTTGGCCCTTTCACTCAATCAATGTTAATGGGAAATCTGCAACAGCAACGTAACGCAGAAATTTTGGCTCACACCTCTCGATATTTCCTGATGTTTGCTTCCCCCATTGTTACACTTTGGGTCCCGCTTTTGCGCTCTCGCGTCGGGGAGGCTTGGACCCAGTCATAACTGCTTGCAGTTCTTGTTCGGTTTAGTCATTGCAGTGCTCTTGCTCTGACTGCCTTTGGCCATCAATTGGTGGCAGAGTTCTTCACCGTTAATGATGGACTCTCATGTTGTAGTGTTTGTATGACTCCTCTTCAACTCGAGGACAGCCACAACCTCTGCCCCCCTTGTCTTAGGGTCGAATATCTAAAGAAGGGCCTCTCAGAGGACTCCTACGTGTCCCACACGGTGAGGGCTGCTAGGCTGGCTGAGGTGGAACTCCTGGGGGGGTCATTCTGACTTGTCTTTTTCAGAGCAGTTGACCCCAGCCAAACCTACCTTATCCAAACGTTCCAGGAAAAAGTCTAGCGGGCTGTCTGCTAAGGTATTCTTGCTGACCACTGAGCTGGACCAGATGAATTCTCTCCTTCTGACCCTCCTTTCCGGTGCTGGTATGGTGGATGCTGCTCCACCCAATCCACCCGCTGCTGAACTTGTGGCTGAGGAGGATATGGTTTCCTTGGCAGCTTCAGCCACTCTCTTTAATGAGTATGCTGAAGAGGGGCCCTCCATTGCTTCAGGGCTTGGCTCTCTTTCCTCAGCTCCTAGCTCATAAGATTGGGCCGACGCCAGCTCCATGGGGTCCATCATTCATACGGCGCTGGCTCATTTGCAGCTGGATGGGAGGCACCCCGAACCAGTGTAGGCTAGTGATGGAGAAATACTAAACTCTGCCATCCTGGGAAGGGTCTCTCCCATCCTACATCTGATGCCAGAACCCTGACAGCCATGTAGGATGCGGCAGGGCTGGACTGGGACAAAAAATCAGCCCTGGCATTTTTGGCCCAGGCGGCCCTCCCCCTCCGTGATTGGTCAGACAAATTCCCTGCAGACAGTCCTCTTAAAATATGTGTGCATTCTATGATATGAGTTGCCTAGGGTTCAGCGTTCATGTGATCGTTTTGGATCCTTCAAGAGGGGACTCAAGACTTATCTGTTGATCTTACACTTAAATAATTCATTCATTCTTAGAGTTATGATTTGTATATTTATGGTATTTTTATAATTTTTTTATTATTGATATTTGATATTGTATTGTCATTATTTTTATTATTATTATTTTGCTTAATATTGGCTTAGCAACTTTAAAAACAGTTTACTGTTAATTTTAACTATGGTAAGATTCATTTTTTGTCTGCTAAATACAATAACCATAACTATAACCCTTCCCAAAAGCTACAATAAAGCTGACAGTAGTATATGCCCTGGAAAAGAGCACCAATACATGAGAAGCTAATTAAGCCATTCAAGAACACTGATGCTTGTATCAATCTGTCAGACTCTACAACACCTGCACCACCCGATAATGTTGTAGTTTTTTTCGGGTCCTGTCTCAATCACCCACCACTCAGCATGGCTCTATGTATATATTTGTTATTATCTGTATTTATATTTTTCCATCTGTATTTATATTTTTTCCATTCCAAGTACTTACTTTTTCAATAATATTTATATTATGGTCACACTTAAATATCATTTATATTAAGGTTAATTACTTTTGCTCTTATGTAATTACATATTTTTCAATCTAATTTCACATCAATTACATTACAGTATTTTTTTGCACTGCCCACCTCACTTTACATAAATACTTTTTATGTAATGCCACTTTACATTCATTCAGTGTTTTTTGCACATTGTCTGTTGTTGGCCTGTTGTTTGTTTGTTTGGTTGTTTGTTGGGTTGTTTTTATTGTGGAAACACTGCTGCTGTAATAAGTGAATTTCCCCATTGTGGGATGAATAAAGTATTAATAAAAGTATTATCTAATCAACACTGATTTTATAGATCACACAGACTTTTCAGCTACCCAACAGGCTAACCGCTAGCATTTTCAATGTAAGCTTAAGCAGTTAGGTTACCTGACAGCCACTAACTTTAATGTTACAGACAAACTGCTTGTTATCGTTATGATGTGACACGCGCACACACACACACACACACACACACACACACACACACACACACACACACACACACACACACACACACACACAGCCTCCCTCCCTTCATGAAAGTCCCTGTTAATTTGTCTAGTCCTTACCACATCGTCATCTACTCTCTCTTCCATCTTTTCATCACTCTCCTCCTCCTCGCCTTCTTCCCTGACATCGTTGTTTCTGCTTCTATAGCCAGCCACCTCTCCTCCTCCTCTTCTTCCCTGACATCGTTGTTTCTGCTTCTATAGCCAGCCACCTCTCCTCCTCCTCTTCTTCCCTGTCATGATGTTGTTTCTGCTTCTATAGCCAGCCACCTCTCCTTCTCCTCTTCTTCCCTGTCATGATGCTGTTTCTGCTTCTATAGCCAGCCACCTCTCCTCCTCCTCGGCTTCAGGTAATGCTGATGTTGAAGCAGCTACTACAGCCCCAAACATGTCCGAAATTTTTGAGGACTCCGCCTGTAGATTCTTAATCTTTTTCTCCTCTAATTTCCCTGCACCTCCCTTGCACTTGGTGGTCGTTTGTCCATTTTAACGTGAATGCTAAATTTCCAACATAACTATTACAGCTTGTGTCTCAGGGCCAGGAGGCGTGGCCTTAGTGGGATTTGTAAATTTGCGGCCCGGAGTGGGGATTTCATTGGGTCAGGTCAGTGCCAATAATCAAAATTAAACAATGGGCCACTGTGGGTTCTTTATGGGCCGGCCCGGCCAAAAAATTAAAAAAAGGCCTATTTATATCGGCGATTCGGCCCAAAAGTCCGTCGGCCCACCGGGAAAATCCCCGGTATGCCAGATGGCCAGTCCAGCCCTGGGATGCGGCGAAAGTCAGCCTGGATTGCATGCCAGCTGTTGAGCCGACTATTGCTTACCTCAAAGTTTACCCTGACGAGGCTCTAAGGCTAGATGCCAGGTGCCCCAAACCCCGTATCGGGTCACTGCCGACTGCCGATGTGTGTTTCCTGTCAGCTGATGTGTTGACAGCTCCGGTGACCTCTGACCCCCCAGAGAGGAGAGGAGGGTTAGATCTTCTCCACACAGTTTCCCGGGAACATCCCCTCTCTGCCCCGCAACCGCCCGAACCACCAACCAGACGCATCTGCAGAAACAACATAGAGTAAGTACATCCCTATGGTATGGTGAAGGGTATGTGATGATGTGGGGGTATGGTGAAGGGTATGTGATGATGTGGGGGTATGGTGAAGGGTATGTGATGATGGGGGGTATGGTGAAGGGTATGTGTGATGGGGGTATGGTGAAGGGTATGTGAAGATGGGGGGTGGTGAAGGGTATGTGATGATGTGGGGGTATGGTGAAGGGTATGTGATGATGGGGGTATGGTGAAGGGGTATGTGATGATGGGGGGTATGGTGAAGGGTATGTGATGATGTGGGGGTATGGTGAAGGGTATGTGATGATGTGGGGGTATGGTGAAGGGTATGTGATGATGTGGGGGTATGGTGAAGGGTATGTGATGATGTGGGGGTATGGTGAAGGGTATGTGATGATGTGGGGGTATGGTGAAGGGTATGTGATGATGTGGGGGTATGGTGAAGGGTATGTGATGATGTGGGGGGTATGGTGAAGGGTGTGTGATGATGTGGGGGTATGGTGAAGGGTATGTGATGATGTGGGGGTATGGTGAAGGGTATGTGATGATGTGGGGGTATGGTGAAGGGTATGTGATGATGTGGGGTATGGTGAAGGGTATGTGATGATGTGGGGGTATGGTGAAGGGGTATGTGATGATGTGGGGGTATGGTGAAGGGTATGTGATGATGTGGGGGTATGGTGAAGGGTATGTGATGGTGTGGGGTATGGTGAAGGGTTATGTGATGATGTGGGGGTATGGTGGAGGGTATGTGATGATGTGGGGGTATGGTGAAGGGTATGTGATGATGTGGGGTATGGTGGGGTATTATGATGATGGGGGTATGGTGAAGGGTATGTGATGATGGGGGTATGGTTGAAGGGTATGTGATGATGTGGGGGTATGGTGAAGGGTTGTGATGATGTGGGGGTATGGTGAAGGGTATGTGATGATGTGGGGGGGTATGGTGAAGGGTATGTGATGATGGGGGGTATGGTGAAGGGTATGTGATGATGTGGGGGTATGGTGAAGGGTATGTGATGATGGGGGGGTATGGTGAAGGGTATGTGATGATGTGGGGGGTATGGTGAAGGGTATGTGATGATGGGGGGTATGGTGAAGGGTATGTGATGATGTGGGGGTATGGTGAAGGGTATGTGATGATGGGGGGTATGGTGAGGGTATGTGATGATATGGGGGTATGGTGAAGGGTGTGTGATGATGTGGGGGTATGGTGAAGGGTATGTGATGATGTGGGGGGTATGGTGAAGGGTATGTGATGATGTGGGGGGTATGGTGAAGGGTATGTGATGATGTGGGGGTATGGTGAAGGGGTATGTGATGATGTGGGGGTATGGTGAAGGGTATTGTGATGATGTGGGGGGTATGGTGAAGGGTATGTGATGATGTGGGGGTATGGTGAAGGGTATGTGATGATGTGGGGGGTATGGTGAAGGGGTATGTGTGATGGGGGGTATGGTGAAGGGGTATGTGATGATGTGGGGGTATGGTGAAGGGGTATGTGATGATGTGTGGGGGTATGGTAGAAGGGTTGTATGTGATGATGTGGGGGGTATGGTGGAAGGGTATGTGATGATTGTGGGGTATGGTGAAGGGGTATGTGATGATGTGGGGGGTATGGTGAGAGGGTATGTGATGATGTGGGGGTATGGTGAAGGGTATGTGTGATGATGTGGGGGGTATGGTGAAGGGTATGTGATGATGTGGGGTATGGTGAAGGGTATGTGATGATGTGGGGGGTATGGTGAAGGGTATGTGATGATGTGGGGGTATGGTGAAGGGGTATGTGATGATATGGGGGGGTATGGTGAAGGGTATGTGATGATTGTGGGGTATGGTGAAGGGTATGTGATGATTGGGGGTATGGTAGAAGGGTATGTGATGGGGGGTATGGTGAAGGGTATGTGATGTGGGGGTATGGTGAAGGTTATGTGATGATTGTGGGGGGTATGGTGAAGGGTATGTGATGTGGGGGTATGGTGAAGGGTATGTGATGATGTGGGGGTATGGTGAAGGGTATGTATGTGGGGGGTATGGTGGGGTATGTGATGATGTGGGTATGGTGAAGAGGGTATGTTGATGTGGGGGGTATGGTGAAGGGTATGTGATGATGTGGGGGTATGGTGAAGGGTATGTGATGATGGGGGGTATGGTGAGGGTATTATATGTGGGGGTATGGTGGGTATTGATGTGTGGGGTAGTGAGGTATTGATATGGGGGGGTATGGTGAAGGGTATGTGATGATGTGGGGTATGTAGGGTATGTATGATGGGGTATGGTGAAGGTATGTGATATGGGGGGTATGGTGAAGGGTATGTGATTGGGGGTATGGTGAAGGGTAGTGATATTGGGGGTATGGTAAGGGTATGTGATGATGGGGGGTATGGTGAAGGGTATGTGATGATGTGGGGGTATGGTGAAGGGTATGTGATGATTGGGTATGGTGAGGGTATGTGATGATGTGGGGGTATGGTGAAGGGTTGTGATGATGTGGGGGTATGGTGAAGGGGTATGTGATGATGGGGGTATGGTGAAGGGTATGTGATGTTGGGGGTATGGTGAGGGTATGTGATTGGGGGTATGTTGAAGGGTATGTGATGATGTGGGGGTATGGTGAAGGGTATGTGATATGGGGGGTATAGTGAAGGGTATGTGATTGGGGGTATAGGTGAAGGGTATGTGATGATTGGGGGTATGGTGAAGGGTGGTGATGAGGGGGTAGGAAGGGGTATGTGATGATGTGGGGGTATGGTGAAGGGTATGTGATGATGGGGGTATGGTGAAGGGTATGTGATGATGGGGGGGTATGGTGAAGGGTAGGTGATGATGGGGGGGTATGGTGAAGGGTATGTGATGATGTGGGGTATGGTGAAGGGTATGTGATGATGTGGGGGTATAGTGAAGGGTATGTGATGATGGGGGTATGGTGGAAGGGTATGTGATGATGGGGTATGGGTATGATGGGGGTATGGTGAAGGTGGATGTGGGGGTATGGTGAAGGGTATGTGATGATGTGGGGTATGGTGAAGGGTATGTGATGATGTGGGGGTATGGTGAAGGGTATGTGTGATGATGTAGGGGCAAAGGGAGACTTTATCAGGATGCATAGTATCCTGGATCCATGTAATAACTAGCCTTTAAAATGGCGCCATGAGCCGGTCGGCTTCGGTGTGTTTGTGCGTGTTGTTTTTTTTTGTTTTGTGTTTTAACTTTGTTTTTGCGATGATACCGGATCGCTTTCTCCAGTGAAGGGCTCTTTAACATCAGGGGAACAACGCCAGAGGATTTATTTCCTACTTGTTCTTCTCCCTTCACTGGAAATTTTTGGACATTCTGGTCAAGGTGCGCTCACCTTTGCTCACACAGTGGCAGCGGAGGAAGCGGGCTGGTGTGCTGGTGCGTCTCCGCCAGCAAGGATTACGCACACCGTTACGGGCACATTTCTCTCTAACGTGGCGCTCACTGCTCAACAAACTGGAGGAATTACAACTGCTGTTGGTTGGAAACAGGGACTTTTCTTCATCTGCTGTTTGTGCTTCGAAGGCGATGGCTCTGTGGATTAATACCGGTCTCTGCGCTGCAGCTGGCAGGCTTCCAGCTCTACAGAAGCGGACAGAGACCACCGGACCTTTCCGGCAAAACTAAAGGTGGAGGAATCTGTTTCTACATCAATAGCCCGGTTGGTTACAGCAACGTGATCAGCGGTATTGTTCTCCTGACCTGGAATCTTACATCATAAACTGTAAGCCTTTTTTATTCACCCCGTGAGTTCCATTCATTCATTCTGGTGCGGTGTTTACATCTCACGCACATGAGCTAGCGTGCAGGTCGCAAGCATCTATTGCTACCCGACCAGATACTATGTGTGGAAGCGGACCAACCCGGACTCCTAGTTATTGTCCTTGGTGACTTTAACAAAGGAAAACCTCACTCATGTACTCCCTAAATATAGACAGCATATTAAATGCCCGACCAGAGGAGAACATTCTGGATCACTGTTACACCACAGTCAGGGGATGCTTATCACGCGGTCCCCGTGCTGCACTGGGACACTCTGACCTACGTCATGGTTCACCTGATCCCCCTCCTACAGGCAGAAACTAAAGCTCTGCAAACCTGTAGTGAGGACATCAAGGGGAAGTGGACCAGTGTAGCTGTGAGAGATCTCCAGACGTGCTTGGACTCTACCGACTGGGATGTGTTCAGGACTGCTACCAACAGTCTGGATGAGCACACAGAGGCTGTGACGTCATACATCAGCTTCTGTGAGGAGACTGCTGTGTTCCATCATGCACCAGGGTGAGTGTTCAACAATGACAAACCCTGGTTCACAGCCAAACTCAGAAGGCTAAGGTTGGACAAGGCAGGGGCGTTCAGGAGTGGAGACAAAACAGACTTAAAGTAGCAAAGTACAAGTTTAGCAAGGCGGGTAAAGAGGCTAAACAAGCGGTACTCTGAGAAACTCGAAACCAGTTCTCAGCAAACAACTCTGCTTCTGTTTGGAAGAGGGGCTTAAACAGATCACCAGCTTCAAGCCTAAAGTCTCCCACTCCACCAGCGACCGGCCCTACCAGACGGAACTCAATGAGTTCTACTGTAAGCTTTGAAGGACAAAGGGTGGGTCCTGTAACCATCCCCTCAGCACCTCCCAACAAAGGGTCTTCCCTGATTCCATCCCCACGACACCTCCCAGCAGCTACAGTGCATCACCTCCCACCTCCCCACCTTAAAGGTCCCCCCTCCCACCTCCCTACCCACCTCAGTGACGACTCTCTCCATCAATGAGGAAGAGCGTCAACAGACTGTTCAGGAGACAGAACCCCAGGAAGCTGCTGGACCGGATGCTGTCTCCCCATCCAGCTTGAAGCACTGCGTGACCAGCTGTCTCCGGTGTTCACAGACATTTTCAACACCTCTCTGGAGCCATGTCACGTGCCAGCCTGTCGCCAAGACCTCAACACATCATCCCACGTTCCCAAGAAGCCAAGGACCACAGGACTTAATGACTTCAGACCCGTCGCCCTGACCTCTGTGGTTATGAAGAGTCCTTTGGCCCTGTGCTTTCACACCTAAAAGCCATCACCGACGACCCCTCCTGGACCCCTGCAGTTTGCCTACAGAGCCAGGTATAGGTCTGTAGATGATGCAGTCAACCTGGCCCTCCACTACATCCTCCGGCACCCTGGACTCCACAGGAAGCTCACCCGAGGATCCTGTTTGTGGACTTCAGCTCTGCTTTCAACACCATCATCCGGCTCTGCTCCAGGAGAAGCTCTCCCAGCTTGGTGTGCCTGACTCCCACCTGCAGGTGGATCACTTGACTTCCCTGTCTGACAGGAAGCCAGCGCATGTCAAGCTGGGGAAAGACATCTCCGACTCACAGACCATCAGCACCCGGATCCCTCAAGGGCTGTGTTCTTTCTCCCCAACTACTTCTCCCTCTACCACCAACAGCTGCACCTCCAGTCTGGAGTCTGTCAAGCTTCTAAAGTTTGCGGGCGACACCTCCCTCATCGGACTCATCTCTGATGGTGGCAGGAGTCTGCCTACTAGGTGGGAGGCTGACCACCCTGGTGACCTGGTGCAAAGCAAAACAACCTAGATCTCAAGCGCTCTAAAGAGACGAAGTGGGAGATGGTTGTGGGACTTCAGGAAAATTCAGCCCCCACCTGCCCCCATCAC
>NC_053118.1:41466797-41499297 GCF_010015445.1 Perca fluviatilis
TATGGAAATCAACGCGACCGAACAATGGCGAATACGGAATGGCACGGACGATCGTGGATCGTTGCACGGACGATCACGAATGGCACACGACGATCGAGAACAGAACGACGAGATCGGAGGAATACGACGATCGACACGGAGAGGAATGACGACGGCACGTGGAATGGACGGACGACGGACGACGACGACGTACGATGGAAAATGACGACACGGAATGCACGTCGTAATGGAATGGCATGGACGACGTACGGAATGAATGACGAGATGGACGAGAGAATAGTGATGGCACGAAGGAATGACGACGTACGGAATGACGACGTACGATGTGGCATGAATGACGACGTACGGAAAACGGATGACGGACGACATGAATGACGACGTGAAGGAATGACGACATGGAATGGAATACGACGGGTACGGACGACGGATGGAATACGACGACGACGTAATGGTGAATGGAACGACGACGGCATGGAATGGCATGGACGAATGACGGAATGAATACGGACGACATGAAAAGGAAAGGAATGGAATACGATGACGGGCATGGAATATGGAATGGACGACATGGAATGACGACGATGGAAGGAATGAACGGACGACGTAATGGTGAATGACGACGGAATGGAATGGACGACGGAATGACGACATGGATGACGACGGAATGGCATGGACGATACGGACGGACGGGGTATGGAATGACGACGGAAGGAAAAGCGGACGACGTGGAATAAACGACCGGTGAATACGGACGACGTGGAATGGACGATGGCATGGAAGGAAAATGGAATGGACGACGTGGCATGGAAGGAATGACGACAAGGAATGACGGAATGGATGAATGGACGACATGGAATGAATGGCATGGACGACATGGAATACGACGTGGCATGAATGGAATGGACGACATGGAATGGTGGAATGACGGATGGAATGGAAGGAATAAGGAAGGAATGACGACGTGGCATGAATGGAATGACGACGGAATGGTATGGACGACGTGAAGGAAGGATGGCATGGAAGGAATGGACGGAAGGAATGGAATGGCATGGTGAATGGCATGGAATGGATGGATGGATGGAAGGAATGGATGGAAGGAATGGAAGGAATGGAAGGAAGGACAGGAAAAAGGAAGGAGTATGGATAAAGGAAGGAGAGGATGGAGCGAGTGGAGGGAAGGGAAAGGAAGGAAGGAAGGAAGGAAAGGAGGGATGGAAGGAATGAAGGAAGGAAGGAATGGAAGGAAGGGAGGAAGGAAGGAAGGAATGGTGGGAATGGAAGGAATGGAAGGAATGGCATGGTGGATGGTGAATGGAATGGAAGGAGTGGATGGATGGTGGAAGGAAAGGATGGAAGGAAGGAAGGAAGGAAAGGAAGGAAGGAAGGAAGGAAGGAAGGGATGGCATGGTGAATGGAATGGAAGGAGAGTGGAATGAAGGAAGGAGTGGAGAAAGGAATAAGGAATGGAAGGAAGCTGGAAGGAAGACGGATGGAAGGAAGGAATGGAAGGAATGGAATGGGTGGAATGCAGTGGTGGAATGGATGGATGGAAGGAATGGAAGGGAAGGAATGGAAGGAGAATGGAATGGTGGATGGATGGAAGGAATGGACGACGACGTGGAATGGACGGACGGAAGGAATGGTATGGATGGAAGGAAGGATGGCATGGTGGATGGAAGGAAGGAATGGAATGGAAGGAATGGATGAAGGAAGGAATGGATGACGTGGAAGGAATGGACGGACATGGCATGGAAGGAAGGATGGAATGGAAGGAATGGAATGGAAGGAAGGAAGGTGGATCTGGGGGGGAAGGATGGAAGGAAGGTGGATCTGGAATGGAAGGGAAGGAAGGAATGGCATGGATGGAATGGAAGGATGGAATGGATGGAAGGAAGGAATGGACGGACATGGAATGGAATGGACATGGAATGGGACGGGGGCATGACGAGAATGGCATGGACGACACGGGCATGAATGACATGGATGACGGGGACACGAATGGACGATCACGATCACAGGCATGGACAGGAATGGATGGACACATGGAGGCATGGACGACACGACATGGCATGGAAGGCATGGACAGAATGGACATGGCATGGAATGGCATGGACAGGACTGACACGAATGGACTGGCATGGAAGGCATGGAATGGAATGGATGAATGGCATGGATGGAATGGCATGGCACGACAAGGAAGGCATGGAAGGCATGGAATGGCATGGAATGGCACGGAAGGAATGGCAGGACGACGACATGACGACGGACGGCGGACGATCGAGACACGGACGAATGGAATACGGACGACACGGACGACGGAATGACGACGACACGACGACGACGGCATGGAATGGAGACGACGACGACGACGACGAATACGACGACGACGATATGGTACGACGGCATGAATGGACACGGGCATGGAATGGATGGCATGGAAGGACACGGTGGTGAAGGATGATGAAAATAACCGGACAGACGGCCCTGATCCATCCGACACCGTAGGATCTGGTCGAGCCGGAGCCGGACCCGAAGGAGGACACCGATCGGCCCAGTGGAAGACATCAGGGAACAACGCCAGAGGATCGTCCGGAACGACCAACGAGTGGAAACGCCGGAGGAACGGAAGGGCAGCGGCCAACAGCAGGATTACGACACCGGCACCGAACGGCCACCGCCCAACAAACCGGAGAGGACCATAACCAGCATGGACCATCCAGCCGGAAGCCACCGGAGACGTGGACACACGGAAGCCACAGTGGACAGAGACACGGAACGAAGGAGGAACGCACCGAAGGAATCGAATGACCGGAAGTGCATGCCCCGGACCCGGACCCAGACCATAACCGGAGCCCACCGGAGCCCAGCCCAGAGCCGAGATCCACCGTGAACGGATACAGACACACCGCCAGTGGAAAGCGGACCAACCCGGACCGAAGACCCAGGACCCGAACAGCGAAACCCCACCCATGGACAGGACACAGCATACAACACCACCAGAGGAGAACGGATCACCAGCACACCACACACAGAGCGGACACGCCACCGTGGCACTGACTTCTGGACTGACCGAGCCCCATCTGGATCCCCACAGGCAGGAAACGCCCCAGTGGACATCAAGGAAGTGGAAGGATCAGATCGTGGACCCCCACTGGACTGGGATGTTCAGGACCCAGCACAACAGTCTGGATGAGCACATGAGGCTGGACACACATCAGCCAGGAGGGACTTGCTAGAACGGACAGCACCAGGAAAGCTTGAACAATGACAAACTTGGAAACCAAGAAATAAACGGAAGGCATGGACAAGGTAGAAACAGGAGTGGAGACAAAATAGACTTAAAGAAAAGAAGGAACAAATGGAGGAAACGAAGAAATAACTTGAGCCGGAAATGGAGGGCGGAAATAGGACAATGAAGCCAGCCTGAATGGACCAACGGACTGAAGGAATGAATGGAAAGCCCTTGAAACAAAGAAGGATAATGGAAATGGAATGGAATTATCCCCTAATGAATGGAAGAAGCCCTCCTGATTCCATCCCCCAAGGAATAGCCATAGTGTGGACATGAATGACCCTTAGTGGACGAATGAATAATGAAAGACAATAGACTGAAACAGGACAGTGGAATGGATAAGAAACATCCAGCTTGAAGCACTGCGCTGACCAGCTGTCTCCGGTGTTCACAGACATTTTCAACACCTCTCTGGAGACATGTCACGTGCCAGCCTGCTTCAAGACCTCAACCATCATCCCCGTTCCCAAGAAGCCAAGGACCACAGGACTTAATGACTTCAGACCCGTCGCCCTGACCTCTGTGGTTATGAAGTCCTTTGAGCGCCTTGTGCTTTCACACCTAAAAGCCATCACCGACCCCCTCCTGGACCCCTGCAGTTTGCCTACAGAGCCAATAGGTCTGTAGATGATGCAGTCAACCTGGCCCTCCACTACATCCTCCGGCACCTGGACTCCACAGGAAACTACGCCAGGATCCTGTTTGTGGACTTCAGCTCTGCTTTCAACACCATCATCCCGGCTCTGCTCCAGGAGAAGCTCTCCCAGCTTGGTGTGCCTGACTCCACCTGCAGGTGGATCACTGACTTCCTGTCTGACAGGAAGCAGCATGTCAAGCTGGGGAAAGACATCTCCGACTCACAGACCATCAGCACCGGATCCCCTCAGGGCTGTGTTCTTTCTCCCCTACTCTTCTCCCTCTACACCAACAGCTGCACTTCCAGTCTGAGTCTGTCAAGCTTCTAAAGTTCGCGGGCGACACCTCCCTCATCGGACTCATCTCTGATGGTGACGAGTCTGCCTACAGGTGGGAGGCTGACCACCTGGTGACCTGGTGCAAGCAAAACAACCTAGATCTCAACGCTCTAAAGACAGTGGAGATGGTTGTGGACTTCAGGAAGAATTCAGCCCCACCTGCCCCCATCACCCTCTGTGACTCCACAATTAACACTGTGGAGTCTTTCCGCTTCCTGGCAACTACAATCTCCCAGGACCTCAAGTGGGAGCTAAACATCAGCTCCTTCGTCAAGAAAGCACAACAGAGGATGTACTTCCTGCGGCAGCTGAAGAAATCCAACCTGCCAAAGACAATGATGGTGCACTTCTACACAGCCATCATTGAGTCCATCCTCACATCCTCCATCACCATCTGGTACGCTGCTGCCACTGCCAAGGACAAGGGCAGACTGCAGCGTGTCATTCGGTCAGCTGAGAAGGTGATTGGCTGCAATCTCCCACCACTCCAGGACCTTTACGCCACCAGGACTCTGAAGCGTGCTGGAAAGATTGTGGCTGACCCCTCCCACCCCGGACACAAACTCTTTGAGCTACTCCCCTCTGGCAGGAGGCTGAGGTCCATCAGGACCAAAACATCACGCCACATGGGGAGGGAGAGGGTTTTTTGCCCCCAAAAAAGAAGGAAAAAAAAAAAAATTCTTTTTTAACCTCCCCTCTTTTTTCTTTTTTTTTTTTTTTTTTTGTTTTTTTTAATGTTTGTTTAACTTATTTAGATAATGTGTGACATGCACCTACGACACCAAAACAAATTCCTTGTATGTGTAAAAAAATGTACTTGGCAATAAAGCTTTTCTGATTCTGATTCTGAAATCTGCCTGCTTCTATGGGAATTTAACATAGGGGTGTACTGAGTTATGCCCCCTGTATTTTAAGGAAGAACATTTATTTAAATTACGATACATTATTCATTCACAAAGAAAATTGGTGTCCTTAAGGGTTGGATTTTTCCTCATTTTTTTAAATTAAGGCATTAAGATCAATTTCCAAAGGATGATTTTTTATTCCTGTTTTTAGTCAACTTTAGCATGGGTTCATAAACTTATACTGAGCACTGTGTATACTGTATATGTTATAGCCTATACTGTAAATGCTTGCAAATTAACTGTACAGTATGGGAACTTCATATTGCCATTATTATGTATTTCCCACATATTTAGCAATTTTATATTGCTAGGCTACGCTATGCCAGGCAAAACCACGATAAGTTAGGACAGGATAGAATAGACTCTGGACTTTTCACGAATTCATTATTTAACTGTTTGTATAGTGAATGCTTACCTGTGTGTGTTGTTAATTGTAGGCAAGGACCAAGGATGATCTATAGAAACCTGTTGGCAAATAGCGAAGAAAATAGCCAAAACTGCATAACGTCCCATTAAAGGTGTGAGGTGGGATGTAATGCCAACATATGTCCACTAGATGGCAGTGAAGTAACAACCTCCTGCTATGTGACATGTAGAATTCATTTAATTTCAAGTAATAACAAAATCACACATTTCAGCTCATTTCAATGAACATTTTATTTGATTATTCAAAAGCCTCCAATACATTCATCACATGACATTTAGCTGATGCTTTTATCCATTAAGTTCATTCAACCATGAAGTTACAAACTCCTGACAGCAAGAATCAAGTGCAAGAACATTAGTTTAAAATCATTTCATGTTATGACAAAATCACAATTTGTAGATAATGTCATGAAGATTTTATTAGATTTTTCAAAACCCTTCATTTCATTCATTAACATACAGTTTTTAGAACGGTAAAAGTAAAGTTACAATTATTTATTTTTTTAATTAACTTTTATTTAACCAGGTAGGCCGTTGAGGACAGATGGCGACCTGGCCAAGAAAAGCATAAGTGTGCAAGACATCATACAGTTTCACATTCAATACAGTCTAAGAATGCAGAATATAATAGGCTACATAAAATACAGATTAAAATACAGATTAGGTAGGAATTACAAAGCCGGCGCAAAGTGAGGTGTAAGTAAGTCGATGGATATGTGAAAGTGATGTGGTAATAACACAATATACATGAATAGACAGTCTATATAAATGCTGAAATGTAGTAAAGACTCAATATACAGTCAGTGCAAATTGTGGTCTAGATAGTGGTGTTGAATCAGTTATAACACAATATATATATGAATAGGCAGTCAATGTAAGTGCTGAAATATAGGGGAGAGTCAATATACAGTTAGTGCTAATGATTTGTAAGATTAAATAATAAAGAAATGAGGATAAAAAATAAAAATAAGAGAGCATCCAAGAGAGTCTTGTTCCCCCATACCCTACCCAATCCTCCTTCTACTCATCTAACTCGCTCAAGAGATATAGTAATACACTGCATATATGTATTTTATAACTTTCATTGTGACAGGTAAGAAACCAAGGGCTGCCAAGTTTTAATGTAATGTGGTGAGTTGTCTTTCATTACATATCTTATCCTTTCCAGATGTAATATACTGGTCAGGTCTTGGAGCCACATCCTGTACGTAGGAACCATCGTCCCTTTCCATAACATCAAAATCAATAATGCCAAAAAAACGAAACACAACTTTGTTGCACTAACAAGCCCTTATGCTGCTACATCACCACCAAAAACCTTGTCACTATTACTAAATCTACTGAAGAGCTGGTAAACATAAACGCAAGGCCTTTTCAGATACTTTCTGTGCATCCTCAGCAAACATGTCAAGGAACATGTTGAGAGATTTGTATTTGGAGAGAAAAGATGTGGCCATTGCTACTGGGATTCCTAATAATGGAAGAAATCTAGACCCTTCCTCTGCTGCTTCTAATGAAAGTAAATCCACAGAAGAGCGTATTATCATCTCAATAAGATCTTTGTTTATTTCTTTTCCAGCCAGTGGTGATGTCATCACTGCTCTAAGCTCCTCCAAAGGCACACCTGCAGTCTGAGCAAGACGCTGCAGTGACTCGCTATCAAGACCAAAGGTGGCTTCGTATTGTCTAATGGTGGTAAATATCATGAACATATCAATGGCATCAGATAACCCAGGAACTGGTAAAGCTGCTCCCAATGCAGATCCACTGGCAAGGTACTTTATTCTAGCCTGTAAAGCTTCTTTCTTTTTTATGATGACTTCAAGACTGACAGGGGGCAAGGCCAACAGCAGAGCATTCTTCTTGTGTGCAGGAAGTTCTTCCTCTAAGGTTTTCTCTAACAGATGGAAATCATACAGGTGGAGATCACGGCTGGACACCAGGAAGACTTGTGGAGACTCAACACGTCCTTTAAGACCTTCGTCACAAAGAGAACAGGAAGTTAACTTCACATGAGGAAATTAAAACAAACTGGGGCGGCCTCTAGCTCACCCAGAAAGAGCATTCGCCATGTTGGCTGAGTCCTGCAGCGGAGCAGGGTTAGAATCTGACCTGCTACCCTTTGCTGTGTGTCATCCCTCATCTCTCTCCCCTTTTCATATCTATCCACTTTCAAATAAATGGAAAAGCCCCAAAATAAATCATCTTTAAAAAAACAAAAGAAATTAAAACAAACTGAGGAATAACCTCTTAAGCCTACACTTCCCAGAAACCCTCTGTAGGTCCGACACAAAGTCAGGTAGGTCATTTACAGTAGAAATATTAGTTCAGATCTGAGAAGATGAGCAGTCAAGCCAACAGACCCTCATTAGGGGGCTCTGCCAGTGTTCATATTAGGGGTGGACCATTCAGAAAATGTCACGATTCCATTCAATATCTATTTTCGATTCAAAAATGATTCTCGATTCAAAAAACGATTCACAGTATGTAAATGTAGTTACTTTTCCCATGTATGTATGTGTATATATACAGTGAGGAAAATCAGTATTTGAACATCCTGCTATTTTGCAAGTTCTCCCACTTGGAAATCATGGAGGGGTCTGAAATTATCATCTTAGGTGCATGTCCACTGTAAGAGACATAATCTAAAAAAAAAATCCAGAAATCACAATATATGATTTTTTAACTATTTATTTGTATGAAACAGCTGCAAATAAGTATTTGAACACCTGTCTATCAGCTAGAATTCTGACCCTCAAAGACCTGTTAGTCTGCCTTTAAAATGTCCACCTCCACTCCATTTATTATCCTAAATTAGATGCACCTGTTTGAGGTCGTTAGCTGCATAAAGACACCTGTCCACCCCATACAATCAGTAAGAATCCAACTACTAACATGGCCAAGACCAAAGAGCTGTCCAAAGACACTAGAGACAAAATTGTACACCTCCACAAGGCTGGAAAGGGCAACCATTAGAAAATGGAAGAAGCTAAACATGACTGTCAATCTCCCTCGGACTGGGGCTCCATGCAAGATCTCACCTCGTGGGGTCTGAGTGATCCTAAGAAAGGTGAGAAATCAGCCCAGGACTACACGGGAGGAGCTGGTCAATGACCTGAAAACAGCTGGGACCACCGTTTCCAAGGTTACTGTTGGTAATACACTAAGACGTCATGGTTTGAAATCATGCGTGGCGCGGAAGGTTCCCCTGCTTAAACCAGCACATGTCCAGGCCCGTCTTAAGTTTGCCAACGACCATCTGGATGATCCAGAGGAGTCATGGGAGAAAGTCATGTGGTCAGATGAGACCAAAATAGAACGTTTTGGTCATAATTCCACTAACCGTGTTTGGAGGAAGAAGAATGATGAGTACCATCCCAAGAACACCATCCCTACTGTGAAGCATGGGGGTGGTAGCATCATGCTTTGGGGGTGTTTGTCTGCACATGGGACAGGGCGACTGCACTGTATTAAGGAGAGGATGACCGGGGCCATGTATTGCAAGATTTTGGGGAACAACCTCCTTCCCTCAGTTAGAGCATTGAAGATGGGTCGAGGCTGGGTCTTCCAACATGACAATGACCCGAAGCACACAGCCAGGATAACCAAGGAGTGGCTCTGTAAGAAGCATATCAAGGTTCTGGTCTCCAGACCTAGACCCAATAGAGAATCTTTGGAGGGAGCTCAAACTCCGTGTTTCTCAGCGACAGCCCAGAAACCTGACTGATCTAGAGAAGATCTGTGTGGAGGAGTGGGCCAAAATCCCTCCTGCAGTGTGTGCAAACCTGGTGAAAAACTACAGGAAACGTTTGACCTCTGTACTTGCAAACAAAGGCTACTGTACCAAATATTAACATTGATTTTCTCAGGTGTTCAAATACTTATTTGCAGCTGTATCATACAAATAAATAGTTAAAGAAATCATACATTGTGATATCTGGAGTTTTTTTTTTTAGATTATGTCTCACACAGTGGACATGCACCTACGATGACAATTTCAGACCCCTCCATGATTTCCAAGTGGGAGAACTTGGAAAATAGCAGGGTGTTCAAATACTTATTTTCCTCACTGTATATATACAGTACAGGCCAAAAGTTTGGACACACCTTCTCATTCAATGCGTTTCCTTTTTATTTTCATGACTATTTACATTGTAGATTCTCACTGAAGGCATCAAAACTATGAATGAACACATATGGAATTATGTACTTAACAAAAAAGTGTGAAATAACTGAAAACATGTCTTATATTTTAGATTCTTCAAAGTAGCCACCCTTTGCTTTTTTTGATAACTCTGCAAACCCTTGGTGTTCTCTCAATGAGCTACATGAGGTAGTCACCTGAAATGGTTTTACCTTCACAGGTGTGCTTTGTCAGGGTTAATTAGTGGAATTATTTCCCTTATTAATAAAAAAAGCAAAGGGTGGCTACTTTGAAGAATCTAAAATATAAGACATGTTTTCAGTTATTTCACACTTTGTTGTTAAGTACATAATTCCATATGTGTTCATTCATAGTTTTGATGCCTTCAGTGAGAATCTACGATGTAAATAGTCATGAAAATAAAAAGGAAACACATTGAATGAGAAGGTGTGTCCAAACTTTTGGCCTGTACTTGATATATATATATATATATATATATATATATATATATATATATATATATATATATATATATATATATATATATATATATATATATATACACACACACACATATATATATATATCTCTTGTATACATCCCATTCATGTTGAATTTTTATTCAGTAGTTATTCAGGTGGATTTGTTATTTTATCATCCTGTTTTTGATGTATATGTATGTTGGGTGTGATGTCTTTAAGCTACTGGGACCTTCAATTTCCCCTTGGGGATCAATAAAGTATCTATTTATCTACCTTCCTATCTACCATGTGATTGCAGTAGACGAAAAAAATTGAATTGAAAAAGATTTAAAGAATTTTAATTGATTTTTGGAATTCTATTAATCTATTTTGAAGCGGTAGAGCTTGAATCGCGATTTGAATATGAATCGATTCTTTTGCACACCCCTAGTTCATATGATTCATTTGATGACCTGTTAACATGACCTGTTGTTAGCCAATGTGGAAAGTTATTATCTTGTCCTCTCTTAAAATTAAAGTGTCTACTTGTGACCCTTGTTGCATATTGTATGCCTTTAAGTTTTAGGCATTTGTAAATATCCACCTAACCTCAGACTCACCTTTAATGCATTCATCCCTGATGTCTTTAAGGGTCTTTTCTTCGTTGAACTCTGACCCCTGATCTGTTTTCTCATCACGAATGTTGTTGTCAATCTTTGAGCGAACAAAGTAGAACTTCTTCCCCATCTTCTGAATCTCCTTAGCGAGCTTCACATCATTTTGTGTGAAGCGATCAGCTGAGATGATGATGAAGAAGTCAAACCTTTTGAATTCAACCTTCTTCAGGTACTCCTCAGCTGGAAACTTGGTGGTGCCAATACCAGGAAGATCCCAAAGTGTAACATTGGGATACTTAGGATGGTGATATGGTGTAACATCTTTGGTGGTTTGTGTAACACCAGTAGGGGCAGCTCTTTCCTTATCACTGTTGGGTATGCCTCTAAAGGCATTAACAAAGGTGGATTTACCAGAACCAGACTCTCCTGTGATCGCAATATTTAGCTGAACATTATTCAGTTTGTCCAAATAATTCTGGATCTCTGCAGTGGCTGAAGCGGGTCCGTTGGTTTCCAGTTCTTTTTTAATTTTTGCCATTTGTTCGTCATCATCATGTGGATCCATAGCACTTCCTGAAGAATAAGTAAAAACAGAAAATCATTGAGCTATTTTGATTCAGGAAGTTGCAGCATAAGTTTACCCTCATCTCAACATTCATTAAAATACAATAAGTCAAAGTTAGGAGATTGCATTTTAATAATGTTTTTTCCAAGAATGTGTGTAGTCTATAGCTACTGTAAGGCCCGCTGCACACTGGCTGCGTGGCGTGTCTTTTTTTATTTCGGCTCCCATGGTAACAGGTTAGAGCACGCTACCTCCGTGACACGCACGTCTCAAAAAACGCATGCACGCTAGAAATAGAACCAACGCTTATTTTTCAAGCGACAGTCAAGCGTTTTGGAAGAGTTTCCAGGCTAAATAGAATAGGAAAATATGTTTATATGTCAAATACATTTAATATAGACATGTTGATGTTTAAAAGTCTCGAAGTTTTGATATAAATGTATGTAAAAGACCACTTCTGAGTTTTAATGTGTTGTGGAGTTAATGAATAAAATGGGAAAATATTTGTATATGATTGACCGGAAATTCTGTGTACCCGCAATGTTGAAATGTGTCCTTTTAGTGGCACCGTAGTTTTTTTTTTTGCACAATGGGAGATGAGCTTTGAAAGGTAGCTGGCGGGTGTGAATGGCTCACAGCTGTTTGTGTCTACAGGATTTTTATCTGAGATTTTGTTTCTTTTATGAACTTTGAAAACTTGACGCCCGTTTCATGACGGAAGAAAGGACGATCGTATATTGTTTGCATTCCTTGGGGAGCGCAGCGAGGTACGATGGGTTTCCATTCATAGTAATTTAGAAATTGTTTGTACGTTTGTATAGTCTATTTTGCTGCGTAATTAATGTTTGTAATCCTAAATGTTTGTTCACGTAATGAGTTTTGTATCCGTGAAAACATATGTGTGAAATGTTTGTTGTCTTTATGTTTTCAATACAGTTTTCACGGTGCTAAGGTGATGATGAATTAACGAATGCTGAACGTCATGCTGGACTGGCAAATTAAATAAAAGACGCCTTATGCATCAGTCGAGACTCTCGTTTTTGGATCCAAGGGCTGTAACAATGTAATACATTAAAAAAAATTAAATAATTATTGATTTTGTAATATTGCACCTGTCAATCCAGAAGGAAATATTCTGGAGCCTATTTTGCCGTCAATACTGCAGACGTTGTCTTTGCTGTAATCAGATCAGAATATATTTATGATTATGTTTATGGGAAACATCCATGTGTCCAGACAAGGCTAGCAGCAGCAGTCAGACACCTTTCTGGTGGGGAAAGACGTAGAAAACACCACGCAGCCAGTGTGTAGCCTAAGATAAATTGTTGCCTGCAGTCAGTGAGCTTTTCTGAGCAGAAAAACCATCAAAACATGCAAGCCAACGGAGAGTGCATAGACCCCCCCAAATTAAATTTGCTGCCACAAGGGTGCGTCTAGATTTCTAGGCTACTAAAATAGTTCACCGAAACGTGTTTCTGAAAACATTTGAAGAGAGAAATAGGTCATGCAGTTGCTGAATCTGTCTTCATTTCAGATCAACAAAGGTCAGTTTAAAAGATTTTACTCAGATTTTCAGAGACTCTAGTCACTCATCCCACTCGTAATTTCTGGTTTAGCACTCCGCCAATCAGATGGGTCATTGAGTCCAACAGCCCGCCCTCCAATTCAACAAGTCAAATCTGCCCAAAATGAAGGCCAACGGCTCCTCAGACTAAAGACGGCACGAATCACACCGAACAGACTCGAGTCACCGACCTCACCAGTCTGTCAGACAGCCGATTATCGGGTTGGTGGGTCAGGGTCTTAAGTCAGAGGACTGCATTCAGAATATAGGCCACGTTTTTGTTTTCAGACCCAAGAGGCCTGTACTACGAATCCAGATCAACATGTCCTGGATTTCTTTTAGTTACCCGGCTTCACCTAACCTAACAACTGCAGCCCTGCATAAGCTGTGTCACGACGGTGGTTAACGACTAGTTAAATCAACCAAGGGTTAGTTTACAGACAGAAGACAGACAGACAGACAGACAGACAGACAACCCAGGGTTTCCCAATCCAGCGGTGCACACGTTCACATAAAAGAGGCGGGCTTTGCACAGCAGGACCAATGAGAAACACCTACCAGAGTCGCATATTTTATATAAGAAGAGTAAACTATAATTCTACATAAATATGAAGAACACAGACATGGTTTTACAGACAAAACGCAAAACAGTCGCTGCTTCATAAAACAGGAAGGAAAGCTGGCAAAAAAAACTAGCCGATGGTGTAAATATGTAAATCTCATCTCTTATCTTATATCACTTCCTCATCAGTCAGGCACAACATTTGACTATAATTAAACTTCTGATTTCCATAATGTCGTTGCTTTTGCTTATTATTTCAGTTGCAACCCCGGCAGTAGGAAGCGATTGAGAGAGCAAATAAAAAAATATAAAAACATAATTCAAACCGATGTGTGGCATTGGTAACACACGGCTCAACAAGCTGACAAATAGTCTATACATAATTCCCTGCACTTTAAATGTATATCTTTCAGGAGATGTTAACGGGGTTGTCGATCTCTCTGTGCACTGAGCTCCAGACACGATAGCATTTGATTTTCCGACGTATCTGGGAATTCCACAACAGGTACAAAGCAGCAATAGTGGTTATTTTGGACACGTTGATGAAAAAACGTTGGTGCCTACAGCTCTGCACCGTAGGGTAACACAAGTAGCGTGAGTAACGTGTTTAAACACAAATGATCCCAATGATCCCATGATGAACTCATGCCATCAAATATTTGCTCTGCCTCGGTGTGAACACACCATACATTTAGTTTAGAAAACATTCCCAGATGCTTAAACCCTGCAGGCAGCGACTGCGGTCAAGCCAGCCGACACTCGGATCTCCGTGGTCAAACCAGCCGACACTAAATTTGTAATGCGCTCTCTAGCGTGCGGTGGTAAATGCATTCAAACGCCACAAAGTATCCAGTAGCAAAGATGACACACAAAAAAACCAAAAAAGGTAAAAACAAAAGAATAAAAACCTAAAAAAAAAACCTTGTCCTGCCCTAAAAAAAAAAGAAATTGTGAAGTGGAAGAAGATTATTTTAAAAAACAACATAAAAGAAAACAATAATTTTGTAGCCCCTCCAACAATTTAAAAAATCAAGCACTAAATGGAAATTTTGTTTTAAGCAAAACCCCCCTTTTTTAAAACGTAGTAAAATAAGAAATTTTTTTGTCTAAAAACTTTTTCTTTCACAAAAATTTAGTAGGGCTCCGTATCCATTCAAAATAAGGTGTTAAACACACCATTCCTACAAACACTACCCTTTACTCCATGTATATTCACCTTCCAACACTGTCTTAACCCCCCAAATAAACAAAATACAACATAACAATACATTATTCCATACAATAATTTTATCAGGGGCTCCTACTGCACCTTCATAAAAATTTAAAAAAAAAAAAATTTTAAAAAATTTCATCCCTACATCCTACTTCATTCCTTTTCTCAAGTCCTCCGCTCTAGTCCACGTGTATACTTTGTCAACATTTCAACCCTTTACCATACTTCTTTCCTTCCCTTACACAGACCACCACAAAACACAATGCCCACAGAGCGCGCCGCCCGACAACCCAACCCAAAACGCAAAGCCCACAAGCCAAAACCCCCCCCCCCATTCGATAATTTTCTTCTCACATCTTGTGTAAAAAAAAAAACAAAAATAAAAAAAAACTATTTCATATACTAAAACTCTTTCAAAAATTGACTCATGTGTCTTCCTGACATCAATCCACCTTTACATAATTTCTGTGTGTGAACTGTCCACCATATAAATTTCACATTCAACTTTGTAAAACAAATCAGTAGCATTCTTTCCCTGTGAAAAAAACAAAAGAAAAAAAAAAAATCTAAAAAAAACCAAACACAACAAAAAAAAAAACACAAAAAGCCAAAAAAAGAAAAGCAAAAACACCCGAGGCCAACCAAATAAAAAAAAAAAAAAAAAAAAAAAAAAAAAAAAAAAAAAAAACACAAACCAAAAAAAAACAAAAACCCCCCAAAAAAAAAAAAAAAAAAAAAAAAAAACAAAAAAAAAAAACACAAACCAAAAAAAAACAAACTCATATTTCCATACCTCCATCTGTGTAATCTCCCCGCAATGCCAACCTGTCCGGATCCACCTGACTGTATATCCACATGTAATCCACTTGCATCCATGGCTAAGGGACATCTGGTCATGTGCTGTGGTCTAAACCTTCCACCTCCATGCCTAATGTGGAAAGCAACATTGTCCATGGTCAAAGTCCCTCATGTTTCCACCGTCCCTATCTGTGGATACCTTAAAATTGAGAAAGGCTTATACGCCTTGCTTTAGGGTCCAACTTCATTGCGAAGGAGTAATCCCGCTTTGCCTTGCTCAATACATTATGTTTGTTTCTCCGTAAAAGAGAACTGGCCACTCCAACTTCAGTATACTGTGTGCTGGTGTCCGCATTTCCATTGCGCACACACTGTGTGTGCCTCTGTCCCCCCCCCCCACCCTCTCCCTCCATATATGTGTCCGGCATCCATCCCATAACCTCTGAAACAAAGTTTATCCAGCTCTCATTCTGTATACCATACCATACTGTAGTATTGGTGTGGTATCTAACAAACAAACTCCATACACATACCTGGACCTATTTTTTTTTTATTTTACATATGTGTCGTAGCTCCTTGACCTCTCACTGTATCCTCCCCAACAACGCACCTCCCTCTTTCATCCGCTTTCTCAAAGCGGCAACAGGCTACACCCGTTTCATCCTACCTGTGTTTGTGACAATGTCCGCTAGAATGGTTGTGAGGCTGATGTTTGTGATTATCTCCATGGTCCTCCACGCTCTTGAATTCCACTCCAGTTTTATATATTTCAACAACCCTTTCAATGTTTGCAACAACCTCTCAATGGCAAGCATTCTTGGGTCATTAAGGATTCCTTTTTAAGACGCTGTATTTTTTAGAGGGATAAAAGAAATTTAATATATGTATTAATGTATGACTTTATTGATATGTTAAGTGAGAATAGGAAACAATTTATTTAAAATGTGAGCATTTATTTTTTTGTTTGTTGAAGGATGCATAATGGAGGCAATCTCTGGGACCGCCAACTTGCTGCCTTTTTTCCCCGCCTCTTTTTAGTGAAAGTCGCTTTACCATGGCAGCATGATGGCCATTATAAAAACATATCATTTAATGTATGACCCATTACGTAAGTGAAATAGTAGAAACAATCTATGTGCACGCAGCGTATACTTCCTACTTTTTGGTTTGTTAGCGACGGAGGATGGAGGCAAACCGCTGGACCGCCTCTCAACTTTGCCTTTTCCGCCTTTTTTCAGTGGAGCTGTCCCTGCTGTGGTTGGAATACGTGGCCCTCTAAAAATAAATATTATTATTTTTATGTAAGTAAATAAAAAATATTAAAATGTGGTTATGTTGGAGTTTGTTAAAGATGTGATAATGAGGAAATTGTTGCGATTGTTGTTGTTTTTAGATGTCCGTGGTCCCCTGTGTGCCTGTATTTTCTTTTTTCCTCCTCTCACTCCCTCTCCTCCTCTCACTGCTCCTCTCCTCCCTCTCACTGCTCCTCTCACTCCTCCCACTGCTCTCCTCTCCTCTCACTGCTCCTCTCCTGCTCCTCTCCTGCTCCTCTGTCCTCTCACTCCTCCTCCCTCCTCCTCCCCCTCCTCCTCTCCTGTCCTCTCACTCCCTCCTCCTTTCCTCTCCTCCTGTCCTCTCATGTCCTCTGCCTCTCTCCTCTCCCTGTCTCTCTCTTCTCCTCTCCCACCGTTCCCCCCGCCCTCTCACTGTTCCTCTCCCCTGTCCTCCACTGCTCCCTCACCGTTCCTCCTCACTGTCCTCCTCACTCCCCTCCTCCCTGCCCCTCCCCACCGCCTCACCGCCCCTCCCCACCGCCCTCCCCCCGTCCCTCCCCACTGCTCCTCCCCACCGCCCCTCTCCGTTCCTCACTGTCCTCCCACTGCTCCTCCCACTGCTCCTCTCACTGCCCTCCCTGCTCCTCCTCACTGCTCCTCTCCTGCTCCTCCCACTGCTCCCTCCCACTGCTCCTCCTCACTGCTCCTCCACTGCTCCTCTCCTGCTCCTCTCCTGCTCCCTCCACTGCCCTCCCCACTGCTCCTCTCCTGCTCCTCTCCCACTGCCCTCCTCCTCCTCCTCCCTCTCCCTCCTCCCCACTGCTCCTCCCACTGCTCCTCTCACTGCTCCTCTCCTGCTCCTCACCGCTCCTCTCACTGCCCTCCTCTCCCTGCTCCTCTCACTGCTCCTCTCATGCCTCCTCCCCTGCTCCTCTCACCGCCCCTCTCCCTGCTCCCTCCTCCCCTGCTCCTCTTCACTGCTCCTCTCACTGCTCCTCTCCACTGCTCCTCTCACTGCTCCTCTCACTGCTCCTCCCACTGCTCCTCCCACTGCTCCTCTCACTGCTCCTCTCAATGCACCTGAACCTCCTTCTGCATCTCTCACTGCTTCTGCACCTCTCCCTCCATCTCTCACTGGGCCTGCTCTTCTCCCTGGGCCCCCTCCTCTTCCTCTTCCTCTTCCTCTTCCTCTTCCTCTTCCTCGTCCAGACATTACAGTGTTTGTATTTTTCTGTTTCTGTTTCCAAACACATCACTCCTCAAAGTCCTTCTTTCATAGTAATTGAGAGAAATAACCCCTGCCACTGAGTCTAAGCCAGACTGGAATCAGCTGTGGTTGGCCCACTTTACCCAACATGAATCAGCTGTGTGTCAATTTTTCAATTGTTTTTATTTTCAGCTGAGATATGTTGTTTTTGAACTAATATCATTGCAGAAGCAGATTTTTTTATACTGTATCTAAGGTTTGGATAATTGTTTTTGCTATTGTGGGATGTTGTGTGTTAACATTCGTAAATACTACAAAAACAATCCATCATTTTGTTGGGAGGTATAGCTTGTCTGTTAAGAAAATGTAAGCGTTGTGGAAATGTGTTCACTGACTGCATATTGTGTGAAAAAGACATGAAATATGTGAATTGTATGGCCAAAAAAGACTGATGCTGTGCTAATTGTGTTTAGAGTTTTGAAAATGTGACAACTGTTTGGACAAATGCTTGTTAGCGACTGAAAAAGACTGTAATACCATCATACTGAAAATCATACAATTTTACTGTATAAATATGGAGATTTCTGGAAGCAAAGACCCATACTTGTGCTGTAAAACAAGTCAAAATATGAAATTTGAGGTGCCATAAAAAGACTTTGGTCCATAGTCCCAGGCAATGACTGATATATTTGAGTAGAGGACATCTTTGACTAAACCCATACTGGAAATGAAACATTTTTACTATTTGAGTACAGGGCATCACTTAATACCATCATACTGAAAATCATACAATTTTACTGTATAATTTTGGAGATTATTAGATACTTGTGCTGTAAAACATATAATATGAAATTTGATGCATAAAACTTGATAGTCACAATTTGTACACATCACTTAATACCATCATACTGAAAATCATACAATTTTACTGTATAAATATGGAGATTTCTGGAAGCAAAGTCCCATACTTGTGCTGTAAAACGAGTCAAAATATGAAATTTGAGGTTGAAGACTACTAATACAAAGAACAGTACAAAGTGTGTTACACAAGACAAATCTGCATGATTTGTTTTGTCCATGATCTGTGATACGACAGGAAATTCCCAATATTGACAATATTAAAGAGATAGAAAGAGAAGGAATGATATATCTTACCGTCTGTGTTACTTGAGGAATGTTACGACTCAGCAGGAAAGTTTAACTTCTGTCTCTACTGTTGTTGTTTTGTAATGTTTTAAAAAAGTTCAGCAACGTCAACGATGTGGCCAATGAAAACCTCCTGCTGTGGATGACAGAGACCAATCAGTGTGTGCCGTGTCTCCTTGGAGGCGTTATCTGTGAAATCACGTGGTTTACAAGAAACTGTCTGTTTATCATAGAGCTGCACCCTTACGAGAGAGCATACCATAGAGCAGGGGTCTCAAACTCGCGGCCCGCGGGCCAATTGCGGCCCGCGGGACGATAGTTTGTGGCCCCCGCCTTAATATGAAAGTTTAATATTAGTGCGGCCCGCGAGTTTGATATGTATGGTACTTTACAGTGTTGTGTGCGGAGCTGAACGAACCCACCAATCACGGTGGGGTATATGGCTCTCGGGGGCGGGACATCGGCCGGGCTTGATGCAAGCAGAGAAACATTCCTCAGTGAGTGAGTTACAGCAGCGTTGCCATGGAGAGTTTTCTTCCGTGCCGCTGGCTGCCTCGTTTCTATTGGGCACATGCGGACATTCGTCCCAGCGCGCTGCGTTCACAACACTTCACTTATTTTAAGTTGCTGCCCAGGACATTATACGTAGCCTATGTATATAAATATATATACATTTATATAGCTCTCGTTATATCGAGGGGTTAAATTGGGCCGGGGCTCTCCGGGGCTCAGCTCCGTCACATAAGCCTGCTAGTTTGTCCAGATGTGCCTGCTTGCAGTCTAAATATGTCACAAAAAATTTGATGAAAGTGATGCTTTTGAAAACATGATATTTGAATGATGATGATACATGAATAAATGACATTTTTTTGAAATGGCATGTCTATTTTGTCTCGGCGGAGCTGAGATGAGAACAATCAGAACACGGCAACAACCCGCCCAGAACTGCAGACATTTCACCACCGCGGGTCAACTACATAACGCCTAGTGTCTCCGTCGGTAGGATTAACAGATAAAATGCCTTCTCCTAAAGCTAAAAACCCTGTTAGTGTCCCTTTAGTGTCTCCGTCGGTAGGATTAACAGATAAAATGCCTTCTCATAAAGCTAAAAACCCCGTTAGTGTCCCTTTAGTGTCTCCGTCGGTAGGATTAACAGATAAAATGCCTTCTCATAAAGCTAAAACCCCGTTAGTGTCCCTTTAGTGTCTCCGTCAGTAGGGATTAACAGATAAAATGCCTTCTCATAAAGCTAAAACCCTGTTAGTGTCCCTTTTAGTGTCTCCGTCGGTAGGATTAACAGATAAAATGCCTTCTCATAAAGCTAAAACCCTGTTAGTGTCCCTTTTAGTGTTCCGCCGCAGTGGATTAACAGATAAAATGCCTTCTCATAAAGCTAAAAACCCCGTTAGTGTCCCTTTAGTGTCTCCGTCGGTAGGATTAACAGATAAAATGCCTTCTCATAAAGCTAAAAACCCCGTTAGTGTCCCTTTAGTGTCTCCGTCAGTAGGACTAACAGATAAAATGTCTTCTCCTAAAGCTAAAAACCCCGTTCGCAACCTCCACCGGCCGCTACGAGTTCATGTCGCTGACCAAGCCGTTGAACCAGTCCTCACTGTCGCATCTCCGCCAGCGGTAGGGCTCCGAGCATCGGAGAGCCCCACTCGGTGCCGCGCACGCGCGCGCGCGCGTGCGTGCGTGCGTGTGTGCGTGCGTGCGTGCGTGCGTGCGTGCGTGTGTGTGTGTGTGTGTAAGTAAAGAGAGAGAATGGGAGAAGAAGTTTGTGTGAGGTGGACCTGGTCACCACTGACCCAAATCTTCTCAGCTGTTGCTACTGTCACGCTGCACTGTCTCTTCATGTGGCACATTATGTTTGGCACATTGTATGGGTCACTTCTTATATCATAACAAGGTAATACAATGTGTAATCAAGTGATGACTGATTAACAGTAATGCAAATGCTAAATGCCCTGATACCTGATGATGCTACAACAATGCAGAGTATAGGCTCTTAACCTGGCAGTTTTGCACATATCATGTAAGACTCAATTTCTCCAAAACTCTCCAGAAAGTGCCATTTAACGGTTTATTTTTCAATATATATATATACATATATATATATACACATACACGTCAATGGCACTTAGAGAGTTAATATGAGGTCTCTCTCTCTGACAAAGTTAATCAAAGTGATTCGTACGCGGCGGGATAAAAGAATATAAATAATAAAAATAAAGAGATTTGAGAAGATTGGAATTTTTTTAACAAAGCTTTTCTTTTGGAAAACCTGATGCGGCCCAGCCTCACCCAGACTCTGCCTCCAGCGGCCCCCAGGTAAATTGAGTTTGAGACCCCTGCCATAGAGTGTACCTTATGTCAAAGGCTGCACCCTTTGACAAGCTAAAACCGTTTCTGCCGATCAAGAATGTGCAGACCTCAGTGTTTTTCTTGTGGTTAATTTAATAGTCCGATGGATAATTGGTGCTGGTGAAAACGATTGTTGCTGTGTATATATAGGCCTATGTTTTTTTTACATTTCACACCGATGCAGTGCATGTTCTGAAATAAAAATAAACTTTGCCCTGATGTACACACAGCGTTGTTTAATTTTTTTTGTAATTATTTTTTTTGTTCCGTTATCTCCAACCCCTTTTTTAAGTCGCCTAATTCACCGCCCCCCTCTGCGCTGCGGGACCTCCCACTTTATAAATTAAGCACTGCAGAGGGGAACGCATAGTAATGTTAAAAACCTCATAAAGTGAAATTTTCAGGCCATGGGACCTGTAAAAGAATTTTTATCAGATAAAAATTGTGCATATTACGAACAAACAAATTTATGTAGATAGTTACGAAAACACAAACTTTGCCATATCTCGGCCAAAATAAATGCTTTCAACTCAACATTTTAGATTCTGGTTTGCCATGACCCTCTGAGACTCATCCGATTTTGACAAAATGTTGAGGGTACCATCTACGGCTACTCTTGAGGCCACGCCTACAGTGGGGTACTGATTGGAGTGGACGTGGCCTATGCGACCACATGGGCTGCCCCCCGCCTGACCAGCCTACGGCAATGTTTTTACCTGCCATCCTTGAGTTTCTGCAGACCCTCCTGGATGGTGGCCGGTCTCCTTCTACCCTAAGAGTCACAGGCTTCTTAAAAAGGGCTCTGAGGTTGTATCCCACAAGCGCCCCAAGGGCTCCTGCGTGGGACCTGCCCCTGGTGCTGGACCCCCTATGCTTGCCTCCCATTGAACCCTTGGCACAGGCAGAGAGTTTATATATATTTAGTTATCTTTCAATCAGAGGAATAAAACATGCACAGGTTTCAGGGATGAGATTAAGTTTGTCTGTATGAGTTTGTAAATGGCAGCCTGTGCCCTTTTGTAGTGTGTACATACTATTTCTCATCACACTGTGATAACTAATTTAGCGTTTAAATTCAGTATATATACGTCTGACATATGTTGACACCCCTCAAAAATTCCTGCCCCCCCCTCTCGCCACCCCATAAATGTTTCTAGATCCACCCTTGGAATCGGCCTAGAAAGTTGTAATCGGTGCATCTCTAATAACAATAATAATAATAATAATAATGCATG
Source organism: Perca fluviatilis (assembly GCF_010015445.1). Lineage (NCBI taxonomy): Eukaryota > Metazoa > Chordata > Actinopteri > Perciformes > Percidae > Perca > Perca fluviatilis. The sequence goes on from NC_053118.1 coordinate 41,489,545, forward strand.
TTGCTGCATCAGTGCAGCAGGTGCGGTATTACATTCAATCTATCTCACCGTTGTGATGGTTAGCTTTGGTTCCTACCCTCACCTGTGATCATGCCCGAAAGAACCACATCCAGGGTACAAGCTGCCGAAATGGGTTTCCTCAGGAGGGTGGAGATATTATCGGCCGATATTAGGCATTTTGCAAACCATCGGTATCAGCAGGGCTCCAGACTGCGACCAAGTGGTTGGATTTTTGCGACCAAAATTTGAGAGTGTGCGACTGAATTTTACATCCAGTCGCACATGTGCGACCAGCAAATTTGCCCCCTTTCTTTACACATTAAACGTTGAAATTTCGGTACCTGAGAGCGTCCTCTCTGAAAATTGACAGAGAGCAGAGCTCTGACACAAACACACACTCGCAGAGCTGCAGACGACACTAACTGCGTGGGCTCTGCAGTTTTGTTGAAGTCACAGTGAGTCACGGAAATGCTGATAAAGTGGTTTCAAGTGTGGTTACAGTTTTTCATAACTTCACTCAGACAGCGTTTGCTGCGATATGATATTAATGGCGAGCTGAAAGCGGTCGCGGTGCTGTTGACGTTACACTTCCTACTACGTTTTTTTCTGTGCCCTGGGGACTGACTGACAGGCTGAGGCTGTAAGGCAAGGCAACTTTATTTCTACAGCACCTTTCAGCATCAAGGCAACTTAAAGTGCTTTACATGAAACATTAAAGAGCAATTAAAAACTGTCACGATGAAAATACAACAGGCTAAACAATAATATACAAATATATATATATATATATATATATATATATATATATATATATATATATATATATATATATATATGTCATGACAGCAATGGGGCTGTCAGTTTACCTTATATTTTGTATCTTCAAAAGTGACCCTGAATTTGAAACAGCACGTTGTAATTTCTGCATCTATTATCAAAGAGTTTATTAGTAATACAGTGGAAATTAGTAGAAATGTGAATATTTGGTTAGCATGTTGATTTACAGTGTGTGTGCCCCTAAATTTTCTGGTTGTGCCCCTAAAATTGTCAGTTGGGGGCCACTGGGCTCCTAGTGAAAAAAGTTAGTCTGGAGCCCTGATCGGCATTTATAAAAATCTGAATCATTTATGACAAATGCGTGTGTGCAATGACCCTTACATATAACCTTAATTTCATCACTCAGACTCAGCTTCGTACTGAAATGTCTGAAGGTTTATTGGCTGGATGATCCTCGGAGCTAAATCAACACACGTTTATTTCTATAAAACATAAAACATACAGACTCTGTTAACTGTTAATAACTGCAGATAGGTACACAACATTTCACTCTAATTATCATTTATATATATTTAGTTATCTTTCAATCAGAGGAATAAAACATGCACAGGTTTCATGTTTCCATCATCAGGGATGAGATTAAGTTTGTCTGGATGAGTTTTGTAAATGGCAGCCTGTGCCCTTTTGTAGTGTGTACATACTATTTCTTGTAAGGCAAGGTAACTTTATTTCTACAGCAGCTTTCAGCATCAAGGCAACTCAAAGTGCTTTACATGAAACATTAAAGAGCAATTAAAAACTGGCCATGAACAGATCAGCCCCAGCTTACATCCAGGACATGGTCAAACCATACACCCCAGCGCTCACTTCGCTCTGCATCAGCCAACCTGCTGGCTGCCCCCCCCACAGTGAGGGAGAACTAATCACTCAACGAAATCCAGACTGTTCACTGTCCTGGCTCCTAAATGGTGGAATGAGCTCCCCTCGACATCAGGATGGCTGACAGAGAGAGGGAGAGGGAGGGAGAGGGAGGGATAGGGAGAGGGAGGGAGAGAGGGAGGGAGAGGGAGAGAGAGAGAGGGGAGGGAGAGGGAGGGAGGAGAGGGAGGGATAGGGAGAGGGAGAGGGAGAGGAGACGAGAGAGAGAGAGAGAGAGAGAGAGGGAGAGAGAGAGAGAGAGATAGAGAGAGGGAGAGAGAAGGAGAGAGAGGAGAGAGAGAGGGAGGGAGAGAACAATTATTTCATTTTTTATGGCAGCAGGTAATCCTCTCTAACTCTAACAGGTGTTTGCACCATTTTAATTTAATCAGCGTCAGTGAGCCAATCAGCACGCAGCATTCTTCTACCAACATCCAATCATGTTACAAATGTAAAAAAAAGACATGAGTCGTTCAGGAACCAGACCCAAATCCTGCTCAGGTACACACTGAGGACACACACCTGCTCAGGTACACACTGAGGACACACACCTGCTCAGGTACACACTGAGGACACACACCTGCTCAGGTACACACTGAGAACACACACCTGCTCAGGTACACACTGAGGACACACACCTGCTCAGGTACACACTGAGGACACACACCTGCTCAGGTACACATGCACACACCTGCTCAGGTACACACTGAGGACACACACCTGCTCAGGTACACATGCACACACCTGCTCAGATACACACTGAGGACACACACCTGCTCAGATACACACTGAGGACACACACCTGCTCAGGTACACACTGAGGACACACACCTGCTCAGGTACACACACACACACACACACACACACACACACACACTGAGGACACACACCTGCTCAGGTACACACTGAGGACACACACCTGCTCAGGTACACACTGAGGACACACACCTGCTCAGGTACACACTGAGGACACACACCTGCTCAGGTACACACTGAGGACACACACCTGCTCAGATACACACTGAGGACACACACCTGCTCAGGTACACACTGAGGACACACACCTGCTCAGGTACACACTGAGGACACACACCTGCTCAGGTACACACTGAGGACACACACCTGCTCAGGTACACACTGAGGACACACACCTGCTCAGGTACACACTGAGGACACACACCTGCTCAGGTACACACTGAGGACACACACCTGCTCAGGTACACACTGAGGACACACACCTGCTCAGGTACACACTGAGGACACACACCTGCTCAGGTACACACAGAGGACACACACCTGTAGAGCTCACCTTGGACAGGAAGTAGGCGTAGGCCAGAGAACAGGCCATGGAGTCCAGGTCACACGCTTCGTTACCCAGAACCACATGGACCCTGATACCTGGCTGGTCCACCTGGAGGACCAGAGACACATCAGGGAGTAATAATAATAATAATAATAATACATAAGTTTTATATAGCGCTTTACATGGAACTCAAAGACGCTTTACAAACAAAAGAAAGAAAGAAAGAAAGAAAGAAACAAGCAAACAGACAAACAAACAAACAAACAAACAAGATAAGTACATTATGGATAGGCCAATTGAAACAAGTGAGTTTTGAGCAGTTTTTTCAGAGTCCGAGTTTCTGATGTGGATGGGGAGTGAGTTCCAGAGGGTGGGGGCAGCTATTGCAAAGGCTCGGTCCCCCAAGTACAGTACATTAATATCACACACACACACACACACACACACACACACACACAAAACACACACACACACACACATTGCCCACGTGTGCGTTGAAGTCCCCCAGCAGAACAATGGAGTCCCCCACTGGCGCCCCCATGCAGGACTCCACTCAAGGTCTCCAAGAAGGCCGAATACTCCGAACTCCTGTTTGGTGCGTATGCACAAACAACAGTCAGAGTTTTCCCCCACAACCCGCAGGCCCGGGAGGCGACCCTCTCGTCCACCGGGGTAAACTCTAACGAGCGTGGCGGCCGGCGGGGGCGTGTTAGTATCCCCACACCCGCCCGGCGCCTCACACCCTGGGCAACTCCGGAGAAGAAAAGAGTCCAACCCCTATCCAGGAGTATGGTTCCAGAACCGAGACTGTGCGTAGAGGTAAGCCCCACCAGATCTAACCGGTAGCGCTCCACCTCCCGCACCAGTTCCGGCTCCTTCCCCCACAGAGAGGAGACGTTCCACGTCCCCAGAGCCAGCGTCTGCTGCCCCCCATGTGGCAGCGCACCCGACCCCAGCGCTTCCTCCCACAGGTGGTGGGCCCATGGGCTGGAGAGGGAGGCGCCATGTTGCTTTTTCGGGCTGTGCCCAGCCGGGCTCCGTGGCAAACCCGGCCACCAGACGCTCGCTGACGGGCCCTTCGTCTGGGCCTGGCTCCAGACGGGGCCCCGGGCTTCCTCCGGGCAGGGTAACTTCATCTCTTCCTCGATGACTCAAAGGGGTTTTTGAACCATTCTTTGTCTGGCCCATCACCTGAGACCAGTTTGCCTTGGGAGATCCTACCAGGATCACCAAGCTCCAGACAACACAGCCCTCAGGTTCATAGGGACACACAAACCTTGGCATATAGCAATTTTTGCAATCTAAAGGCCAATTGACACCAAATTGCAAAGATACAACCGTTTCCTGTTTCGACAGCCACCTACAGGAAGTTGGTCCTCCATAACTTGTGCATTGTTTTAGTTATCTAAATTCTTTTGATAACTTCTTGTCAGGAGGGTCCACAGATACTACGAGCAAAGTTTCAAGTAGATTGAAATCAGGGCCTAGGAGGAGTTCAAAAAAATGTAAAACACATGAAAATGCTTAAATCAAAATTATCCGCCTTCTGGTTGAGCAGAAGGTAAATGGGAAATATGTCTGCAATGATTAGAGCAATATGTGTAGTAAATCTGGTGAAAATCTGAGCAACTATGTCTAAGTTAAGGCCTTCCACGCATTAGGGGGCACTAGGGAGCCCGCTTAGAGGTATGAGCCAAATCGCTGTACAGTCTCGCAAAGCTCCCAGGTGTTTATATGGGTGTCAGTTTTGTGAGTTTTCGTATATATTGAGGCTGTCAAAAATGTGCCCAAGTGCTAAAACTAATTAGGGGGCGCTATAGATCAACGATACCACTCCTAAGCCTAAATGTGAACTCAGATCAAAGAAGTTACTATTCTGCAAATGGCTGCACAATTGTGAGAGTTTTCGTGCATCCTAAAGTCCTCAAAGACCTCTTCATGAAATGAAATTGTTTGAACAAAAAACAAGATCGCCGACTTCCTGTCGGATGGAAAAATGGCGGGAACGGTTAAGGGTAATGGGTAAGGGTTAATGGTTAAGGGGTAATAGGTAAGGGTTAATGGTTAAGGATTAGGGGGTTTGGGGTAGGGGGTTAGGTTTGGGTGAAAACAGGGATGGGAGCTGCGAGGGGCACGGGCACAAGGGGACCACTGATGTGAATAAACACTTAAAATCCTCTTTAAAAAAAGTTGGGTTATATAAAAGCTGTTTAAAAGAAGGCCAGATATTAAAAGCAGGTTAAAAAGAACCACTGGACTGGACGGACAGCGGGAGATTAAAACTTTAAATGAAAGGTCACCTCCACACACGCCCTGGCCTCTCTCCTCGAGACATTACAAAATAAATAATTGAAATAAATTATATATACTGTATATATATATATATACAGTACAGGCCAAAAGTTTGGACACACCTTCTCATTCAATGCGTTTCCTTTTTATTTTCATGACTATTTACATTGTAGATTCTCACTGAAGGCATCAAAACTATGAATGAACACATATGGAATTATGTACTTAACAAAAAAGTGTGAAATAAATTATATATACTGTATATATATATTAACAAAGACACCTTCTCATTTGTTTTTTATTATACTATTTACATTTAGATTAAAATAAAAATATAATTATTTACAAATTAACATGTCTTTTAGATTCTTCAAAGTAGCCACCCTTTGCTTTTTTATTAATAAGGGAATAACTTCCACTAATTAACCCTGACAAAGCACACCTGTGAAGGTAAAACCATTTCAGGTGACTACCTCATGAAGCTCATTGAGAGAACACCAAGGGTTTGCAGAGTTATCAAAAAAAGCAAAGGGTGGCTACTTTGAAGAATCTAAAATATAAGACATGTTTTCAGTTATTTCACACTTTGTTGTTAAGTACATAATTCCATATGTGTTCATTCATAGTTTTGATGCCTTCAGTGAGAATCTACAATGTAAATAGTCATGAAAATAAAGAAACTTGTTGAATGAGAAGGTGTCCAAACTTTTGGCCTGTACTGTATATATATAGTTATGTAAATAAATGGCCCGGCATCGCAATACAAGAAATTCTATCCCAATATTAAAAACATATTATTGAACCTTGAAAATAACTAAAATATTTTAAAGGGGTTAAAGGGTTAGGGGCATATTAGAGACCCCCACCCTGACTACAGAGCAACAAGAAAACCAAAGTTATTTTTTACTAATTTTGAGACTCTCCCAGAAGCAGAGTTTCATATTCAGGCTTTGGGAGAGTTGCTGTACGCTAATTTTTTAAATGTTTAAGTGTTTTTGCTAAGTTCCACCATGGCTGAGGAATGTTTTGAGGGCTTTAAAGGGCACCCATTGTAGCCTGACGTGGTCCTACTCAGATTCTAGTCAGAATGTGAGTCTGAAACCGCTCCATTGGGCTGTGATTATGGGGCGTGTTCCAACCGAACCAGGAAAAAAAATGCCTCTGCATTCATTGGATAGACCTCCAACCAATCAGAGAAACGGAACTCAACTCAGCTGTCAACAGAACTCAACACTGTATATCGTCTCCATAGGAACCACTCTTTGCACAATGCATTCGTTCTAACTTCGGACTTTTAGACCTTTTTGAAGCTGGATATATTAATTTGTTGCGGGTTAAAAAAATGTGTATAATGTGGTGCGTGTAGTGATAGTGACATGCTTCGCTACAGTCGCTTTTCTAGAGATGGATCGGTGAAAACACGTTTTATTTCTCTTGATTCACGGCTTTGTTCTAGCCGCGCCTCCCCCTCTCTTCAGTCTCTCTATATCTCTCTCCATCATATAATGCTCTCTCTCCAGTCTCTCTCTATCTCTCTCCATCATATAACGCTCTCTCTATCTCTCTCCACCATATAACGCTCTCTCTCTTCAGTCTCTCTCTATCTCTCTCCATCATATAACGCTTTCTCTCTATCTCTCCATCATATAACACTCTCTCTCTCTTCAGTCTCTCTCTATCTCTCTCCATCATATAACGCTCTCTCTCTATCTCTCTCATCATATAACACTCTCTCTCTTCAGCCTCTCTTATCTCTCTCTCTCATCATATAAACTCTCTCTCTTCAGTCTCTCTCTATCTCTCTCCATCATATAACGTCTCTCTCTATCTCTCATCATATATAACACTCTCTCTTCAGTCTCTCTCTATCTCTCTCCATCATATAACGCTCTCTCTCTTCAGTCTCTCTCTATCTCTCTCCATCATATAACGCTCTCTCTCTTCAGTCTCTCTCTATCTCTCTCCACCATATAACTCTCTCTCTCTCTTCAGTCTCTCTCTATCTCTCTCCACCATATAACGCTCTCTCTCTCCAGTCTCTCTCTATCTCTCTCCACCATATAACGCTCTCTCTCTATCTCTCTCTATCTCTCTCCATCATATAACGCTCTCTCTCCAGTCTCTCTCTATCTCTCTCCACCATATAACGCTCTCTCTCTATCTCTCTCCATCATATAACGCTCTCTCTCTATCTCTCTCCATCATATAACGCTCTCTCTCTATCTCTCTTATCTCTCCAGTCTCTCTCTATCTCTCTCCACCATATAACGCTCTCTTATCTCTCTCCATCATATAACACTCTCTTCAGTCTCTCTCTTATCTCTCTCCATCATATAACGCCTCTCTCTCTATCTCTCTCCATCATATAACTCTCTATCTCTCTCCATCATATAACACTCTCTCTCTTCAGTCTCTCTCTATCTCTCTCCATCATATAACGCTCTCTCTCTCCAGTCTCTCTCTATCTCTCTCCACCATATAACGCTCTAACCGTGCTTTCGGGTGGTTGTTGAGGCTCCGCTCCGTCTAAAACTTTGCCATTTCGTAAAGCTGTATGTAACGCAGAAATAAAATGGATTAATGATCATTTTATTCATATAGTTTATATCTGACTTTACCAGCTGACTTCTTCTATTGGCTGTTAAACAGGTGAAGCCTCTTATGATCTAAAACCAGCCTCTGCCACTTGAACAGCTGAGTCGCAGCCACACCTTCAGCTGGTTTGAAACAGGCCAGTTGAGGATTTTAAAATGAATCGCTGACGATATCTTCTGTAACAGACGCATGGTGGAATCTACACATTCGGTTCTCCAGCGGCAGCCACCTGTTGTAAACAAATTCAACCCGCGCTTTTTGGTGATGTGGTTGATTCTGTTACTGTTGATCATCTGTCCGACAATTTGATTGGTCCAAACAGATCCTGTTCGAGCAATAATTGCTCCTCAACGGATCAAGTCCAGACCGAACTTCCCGACCTTGAATGTTGTGGGCGGGGCTAAGTTCGGCTGGCATCCAGGCTACATCCATTGTGTTTTAATCTTTGCGCTTGCTAGGACATTTGATGTGTTGTACAGACCATATCTGTAAGCGTGGGAGAGTTAAAGGCTCAGAGCGAGACACTCACACGTTATCTCTCACCTTATACAAAACCGGTTTGGTGCTTTATCACCAAAAGTCATTCATGCAGACCAAGCTCTCAGGGTTTAGCTTCCAGTGAAGAACAACAGAAATAGTTTGTGAAGGAAGAGATGATATCCGAACGACCTTAGAAAGAGTAATTCATTGGTTCATTTCAGGGCGGTTACAACAAACATCAGCTGATTAAAAATGCCGCAGCCAGAATCAGAACCAGGTACAACAGGAGAAAACACATTTTAACCTCACGTCTGAGACTGCTTTCAACATTTAGATCAGCAGTTGGGACTGAAAGTTGACACTTAAAGGAGAATTCCGGCCAATTTTTACGTTAATCTTGATCGCTATATCTACGCGAGTACTTTCGATAGAAAAAACCCCGACCCGAATCAGTGCAGGTAACACGGAGAAGCTGCAGCTACGTACTACAAGCGTCCCATGAGCTAAAACGGCAGTGCTCGGGGCAAGTTTTAGAGTGCCTTTGTGCCTCTTAACAGACACAAAATGCAATTAATATGTCTGTGCCACATGAACAGGGCCCTTACGCGTCAACAAGATGCGTTTTCAACTCAGACATTGTTTAAATTCACCTACCCTGGTCCCTGTCTCGATCCTGCCGGTAGCTAGCTTGCCCTGCTAGCTGATAGCCGCGTAAGTGCGGTTTACAGATTATGCTGTCTGTGATAATCATCCCAATAACAATCCACGGAGGTGGTGGTTGCTATGTCCTCCAGAGGACAGGTCATGTCAAGTCTTGAAGTGTATTCCCCCAAAAAAACGGTTGTTTTTTAGTTAGCTGTTATTTGCGTGCGCCCCTCGTTGTGTGTGTACAGCCAGATAGCTCTTAGCCGTTAGCTGCTAGCCGTCGGCCGGTGAGTGTATTCAGCCAGGCAGTTACTGAAGGCTAGCTTTAGCTGTGCTTGGAGCAGCAGCAAAGTTCATCTGCCTGTTTCCCCTCTGTCTGTCAGTCTCGTTTTTCCAACTCTTGAGGCTAGTTCTTCGTATTCGCGGTTAAGGACACCATCAAACTAAAAGGCTCTTCCGTGTGTTGTATATCTGCTATATTCTTCATACTCCAAGCTTCTTCCCCTATAAACAACTCCGCTTTTCACTCTTCACACACTACGGTCCAATCTGCACACTACTGTTTACCTTTTTCTGCTACAACTGAATTCCCAGGAGACAGCGCGATGCAACAGCTAAGCTTCAGTAACGCTATTACTGTGCAAGCACAGACATCGTTGATCCCGTTTCCCTGTAGTTACATAGTCACTGATATGGTCATAACCACTACAGTGCTCAATTACCTATTTTGAGGGGAAATAATC